>NC_141879.1:646666935-646969965 GCF_056163025.1 Triticum urartu
AGATCAGCAAAGAAGGAGTTCTTAGCTGTGTTACAAGGTGTGAATATTGAGTAAGACTCAAGACCTGACCATGGCAGAAGAGAGAGAAAGGACGAAGCTCATCCCCTATGCTTTAGACGTAGGCTCTACAGTATGCTATGCTGTGTACCGCACCTGAAGTGTGCCTTGCCATGAGTCAATCAAGGGGTACAAGAGTGATCCAGGAATGGATCACACGACATCAGTCGAACTTATCCTTAGTAACTAGTGGACTAAGGAATTTTCTCGATTATGGAGGTGGTAAAAGAGTTCGTCGTAAAGGGTTACGTCGATGCAAACTTTGACACTGATCCGGATGTCTCTGAGTAGTAAACCGGATTCGTATAGTAAACAGTTATTTGGAATAGCTCCAAGTAGCGCGTGGTAGCTGCATCTACAAGATGACATAGAGATTTGTAAAGCACGCATGGATCTGAAAGGTTCAGACTCATTGACTAATAAACCTCTCTCACAAACAAGATATGAACAAACCCCATGGGTGTTGGATTCATTGCAATCACATAGTGATGTGAACTAGATTATTGACTCTAGTGCAACTGGGAGACTGTTGGAAATATACCCTAGTGGCAATAATAAAATGGTTATTATTGCATTTCCTTGTTCATGATAATTGTCTATTGTTCATGCTATAATTGTATTAACCGGAAACCGTAATACATGTGTGAATACATAGACCACAACATGTCCCTAGTAAGCCTCTAGTTGACTAGGTCGCTGATCAATAGATGGTCATGGTTTCCTGACCATGGACATTGGATGTCATTGATAACGGGATCACAACATTAGGAGAATGATGTGATGGACAAGACCCAATCCTAAGCCTAGCACAAGATCGTATAGTTCATCTGCTAAAGCTTTTCTAATGTCAAGTATCATTTCCTTAGACCATGAGATTGTGCAACTCCCGGATACTGTAGGAATGCTTTGGGTGTACCAAACGCCACAACGTAACTGGGTGGCTATAAAGGTGCACTACGGGTATCTCCAAAAGTGTCTGTTGGGTTGGCACGAATCGAGACTGGGATTTGTCACTCCGTGTAAACGGAGAGGTATCTCTGGGCCCACTCGGTAGGACATCATCATAATGTGCACAATGTGACCAAGGAGTTGATCACGGGATGATGTGTTACGGAATGAGTAAAGAGACTTGCCGGTAACGAGATTGGACAAGGTATCGGGATACCGACGATCGAATCTCGGGCAAGTACTATACCGGTAGACAAAGGGAATTGTATACGGGATTGACTGAATCCTTGACATTGTGGTTCATACGATGAGATCATCGTGGAACATGTGGGAGCCAACATGGGTATCCAGATCCCGCTGTTGGTTATTGACCAGAGAGATGTATCGGTCATGTCTGCATTATTCCCGAGCCCGTAGGATCTACACACTTAAGGTTCGATGACGCTAGGGTTATAGGGAAAGTATGTACGCGGTTACCGAATGTTGTTCGGAGTCCCGGATGAGATCCCAGACGTCACGAGGAGTTCCAGAATGGTCCGGAGGTGAAGATTGATATATTGGACGAAGGGTTTTTGGAGTCCGGAAGTGTTCCAGAGGTACCGGGTGATGACCAGCATGACCGAAAGGTGTTCCGGGAGCCCCGACAAGTGTTGGGGGCTTCATGGGCCAAGGAAAAGGAGTAAACCAGCCCACTAAGGGGCTGTGCGCCCCCCTCACCTATTCCCACGTGACCAGGGGGTTTGGGGCGCCCCATCTAGGGTTCCCACCTCCTGGCTTGGGGGCCAAGTCACCCAAGGGGGAGATCCCATCTGCCCTGGCCGCCGCCCCCCTTAGGGGAAACCCTAGGGCGCCTCCCCTTGCCCTTGCCCCTATATATAGTGGAGGTTTTGGGGCTGCACAACACACGAGTCTCTCTCTCCCAAGGCGCAGCCCTACCTCTCTCCCTTCTCGTCTCTCCTAGTGCTTCGCGAAGCCCTACTGGAGTACCGCGCTCCTCCACCACCACCACGCCGTCGTGCTGCTGCTAGACGGAGTCTTCCCCAACCTCTCTCTCTCTCCTTGCTAGATCAAGGCATGGGAGACGTCACCAGGCTGCACGTGTGTTGAACGCGGAGGCGCCGTTGTTCGGCGCTTAGATCAAAATCGACCACGATCTGAATCGCTACGAGTACGACTACCTCATCCGCGTTCTAGTAACGCTTCCGCTTAGCGATCTACAAGGGTATGTAGATGCACTCCCTTCCCCTCGTTGCTAGATTACTCCATAGATTGATCTTGGTGACGCGTAGAAAATTTTAAATTTCTGCTACGATCCCCAACAGTCCGACGCTGCCCCTGTGGGACAGTGCCGCCGGTCCAGTCTGTGTAATGTCAGACTGGCCGGCGCACTTGTCGGGCTGTTTTTTTATAAAAAAGCTAAAAACGACGGTGTTATAAGCGACGGCAACAGTGCAAAGAAACAACAGTAAACAACGACGGCACTACAGTGCATAATGGAGACATCAAAATAAACAGAGTAAAAATACTTCTTGCAAAACATAGTCTGTCATCAACAAATACTTATGTGGGTATCTTAGCAAATAGTCTGACATAAACAAAGTCTGACATGAACAAAGTAAAATAAGTCTCATATATCATAATCTAACAATTAAAAAAGATCTCATAGATAGAAGCAATCCATCAAAAAACTGTCTTCAATCAAAGGGCGAAGCAATCTTCCATACTCCATAATTCAAGCAAAGTTCCTACATACCAAAACAGTAAGATATGTGTTAATTCACAATAAACAAATAAATTTGGTTTGAACAATAAGATTTACATGAACATACGAAAATCGTACTTAGGATTTTGAGGGCACGTGGACTTATAATGACCAGTAAGACCGCACTGGCTACATTGACGTTTGCTTTTCTCATCAAAAGCTTTAGGTCGCCCTTTTTAGTGACATCAGGACCATCCTTACCGCGGTCTTTAACATTTTGTTTTGGTGCGCCTTTGGTGTTAACTTTTGCGGGATCACGAACCAGAACATGATCTTGATTAGGCTCAAATGCATCGTCGTTCACAAACTTTTTCTCCGCACTAGGCTCATCCTCCTTAGTGTAATCATTATCTATTATGTCCCTCAGAGCCGCCTTCAACTTGTCGAATAAAAATGGTTTATCGCTTGCTTTATAAGTTGCTTCAGCAGATAAGATAGTCACCTCGCTGTACCTAGCTCTGTCCCCTGCACCTGCCCATCCCCACGCAAACAGATCGCTAGTGCGCTTCATGGGAAGTCCACCCCTTACAACTTGGCTCAACCTGCGCAGTACTAAACACTTAGGTATCTCACGTAAGCGTAGCTGAATCAGAACGTGAAGAATATGTTTGCAAGGAAGTCCTTTGCGATCCATAATCCTACAACTGCACTTCACGATTTCTTCGGAGTTACCTGGGGTGTAGTCCACAGTGAATCTGATATCCCTATTTTCTTCCATGTCAGTATGAATCTGTGAGTGTCTGCTCCTCTCAGTCTCTCAAGGACCTCAAGCTCCCGTGCCTTCTTCATATCTTCCTGTAAGATATAAAAGTTTGCCGCAATGAACTCACGGGCAGTTGATTTCTCAATATCTTTACACTCATCCAATACTGGTGCTGGGACTGTCTATGAGTTTGTGTAATCGTCATGCGCCTTGTTCTCACAGAGACGAACTATGCAGTTCTCATAGTGCACAATCATATCAACAATAGTCATACCGGAGTCTAGATGCAAGTGAAGGCAGGAATTCAGACTCTCACTTCGCTGGTTACATCTCATACTTAAGAAAAACCCACCAGACAGATATGATGCAGCCCAAAGCCTTTTCTTCTTGTACATCCTACGTAACCATGTCTTTGTTTTCTCCGACTGCCATTTGGTGGTAAACGCTGCCCATCGCTCCTCAAATATTTTTTTGAAGTGGCATAATAAAGTAGAGACATGAACTCCTTTAGAGACTTATGATGAAGGTGTTTCTGCATGTTCTTCTCGATATGCCACGAGCAAAGACGATGCCAAACCTCCGAAAGTACCTTTCTGATGGCCTTAATCATAACTGCATCTCCATCAGTAATTATTGACATGGGCCTCTTCTGACAATGAGCCCTCAAAAATGTCTGAAGCAGCCAGACATATGTATCTTCCGTCTCGTCAGACACAAGAGCACAACCGAATACTGTGGTGCAACGGTGGTTGTTCAGACCGACAAAAGGTATAAATGGCAATGCCATACCTATTCATCCTGTATGTGCTGTCGAAGACAGTCACATCACCATAGTCAACATAGTCTCGACGTGATTGAGAATCACACCAGAATAGGTTTTTCAGCCTTCCTTCATCATCGACGGTGTGCTCAAAGAATAAATCTGGATCCCTCTCTCTTCTGGTCATCATGATCCCAATGGCAGTGTCTGCATCACCTTGTGCAAGCAACTTCATTTTTTCTCTATAACACATGTTATAAAGCTTCTTCCTCCCAAAACCAGCCTTTGCATATGACTCGTACCTACTGACGACATAAATCATATGTTTCCTAATTCCATCACCTGCCATAGTTGAGATCTCAGCTTTCTGATATTCTTTTATCTGATTATGAGACCGAAGAAACGCGACTTCATCCGGTCTAGCTAGAGCGTGACTGTGATCATCACTGAAACTGCTGACATACCAAACATTACGCTCTTTATCAAGTTTCAAAGTTATATGCGCATCGTAGAAGCAACAAGTCTCTCCTCTGAGCCTGCGGTTCCTGCCTTCCATTGTACAAAGTTTTGCATGTCGCTTCCCAGCTCTCGCACACAGATACTTTCTCAAGTGCTTAGTTCCCTCACAACCTTTCGAATATTTCAGCAAGTCCTTTCTTACGCTGAAACCACGCTCGTAAGCATACTGGTTATAGAAAATGTAAGCCTCTCATAGTGACCTGAACGTCCTCCTCATGACCTTCCAATGCCTGTCCAATGATTCTTACTGATATTCATCAAATCCAATGTCAAAATTAAACAGATCATCACCAACACGCTCATCCTTCCCGCTTGGACCATCTACATCTCCCTGTAAATTAATGCATGAAACCATGTATGTCAGTCAATTATTATTTTAATATGTAATGTATGTAAGTTTCAAAACTTACTTTGCTGGAGCTTTCATCATGAGATTCATCAACGTGTGATTTGTCACTTTCGTCGTCCACAATATTCCTCACAAAGTCCCCATCCTCGTCTATCTGCGCACATTTCAAAAAAAACATGTAAGCGCTCATATGGTTATTATGTCATTTCTTCTCTTATTTTATTAAAACATACCCAGAGTGCACTTTCAGCAAATGAATCATCTATATCCATATCATCATCATCATCGCCATGTCGCTGCATGATGCAAAAAAACATGTAATTGTCCGTGCGATTTATCATATTTATTCTTTTTATCAACATTGATCACACTTACATTGCCACTATAAGATTCATCCAAACTCATGTAGTTCTCCTCAGCAGGTTCATCCATATTCAGTGACGAGGTTCCGTTATCCTCGCCGTAATCATCGCCATCATAATCGCCCTCCTCCTCTAACTATACATGTTTAAAAAAATTTAAGATCAATCGAACACCGTGTAACATCATCCCTAAAATAATTTGTTCATCAAGCACAACGACGTCGCAAACCAACCTCTTGCACGGCGGCGAGGATGTCAGCTGGATCCATTTTGTCTGATGACGAACGCGCTGACGGTGTGACGTTGCTGGCCGGCCGAGGCAGGTGTCGACGGCGTGAGGACGATGGCCGGTTGTAGCAGGCGGAGTCCACGGAGGAAGGCGGCGACGAAGATCACGAGTGGGCGGCCATCTGCGCGACGGGAAAGGAACACGGCGGCATCGGCAACGGCGCCGGGGCACGCGCAGCGGCTTGTTTGGGTGGCGACCCGGGCGACGGCGACTTCGTGGAGACGGGGGCCGATGTGGAGACGGCGTGGATGCCTTTAGGGTTTAGGGTTACGACGGCGGGCGTCGGCGGCTCCCGTGACGTTTTTTTCAATAATATCGACGCCAATGTGGAGACGTGCGGGCGTATGGCGGCGACGTACGGCGACGGGTGCGGGTACGCGGGCGGGCGTACGGGGCGCGACGTACAGCGACGGGTGCGGCATACGCGGGCGGGCGTACGACGTCGTGCGCGGACATACGGCGTCGGAGTGGGTATTCGTATACCTAATGTGAAATGACCATACTACCCATTATACCCTTTAGGGGGGCGGGGGGTTGTACCGAAGCACTCCCCTCTTTTTATTTACTTGGCAAGAAATGTGGGTTTCATAAAGTAGGCAGATGACTCTCATCTTTCTGTTGCATACAACGTGGGTGCTTGTTGGTTAAACGTCCATTTCTGCAATAGAATCTCTCTCCAAGCTGCTGCTTCCAGTTAAGTGTCACAAAAAGATCGTGAACCTGTTTTGGATGCGCGTTATCAGGTGTTTTTCTTTCTTTCATTAACTTGGGAAAGGAACATGGCTTCTGCAGTTTAATTACAACTTGAGATAAGTAAGCAGCCCATGTTTGTCCCAAACTGTGAAGTAACCAGCAGGTTGGAGGTTGAAACCAATGGACTGAATTTGTGAGCCCAAGTGCATTGTGAATTTTATAACAAAAAAAGGTGTGGTTTGGTACCTGAAAGATACTCCGTCCGTCTCATAATATAAGAGTGTTCTTGACACTAGAGTAGTGTCAAGAACACTCTTATATTATGAGACGGAGGAAGTACATTTTAGTTATGTTCAGAGATGTATATACAACAAACTTGCATCAAGATGCATAGCAGTTTTTTTTACGAACAACAGCAGTTGATGCTACTTGCTTGGAGCTCTGGCCTTGAACATTGTCGGCACTGTTGCACACTATATCTTCACTTCGGTAACAAAATGCAAAATTTGGATAAATATTGTCTGAAATATCCCACCTTTACTAAAAACATTCAAAACAGTATAAGCTTGTATCTGACGTTATGATCGAAACAACTGTTGTTGATCTGGTTCAGAGAAGATGGTAACACACTAGTATTTATGTGAACCATGAATACAAACTTTAGAAGAAGCATGATACTTTGTCTCCTATTTGGTACACAGACACGCACAACTTATCGAAAAAGGCTTTCCGTCCCGCTTTATAGATAAAGCAAGCACGACAAGGTAGGTGAAGTGGGGTATGGCAAGTTCGTGATTGCTTTCTCTTATGAGCTTTCCACGCACAATTTGACTTGACGTCCCATTAAAAGGAAAAATAAAACACTTCGAAATGTGAGTCTATCCACATTGCCATACTTGGTTTAAGCATGAATGTCTTTTGAGCATCAGGTCCAGCTTGCTCACCCAAAAATGGGAATTATCTCAGATAAATGAAAAATTGATGTTAGTTTTGTAAAATGATACATTTAGATGCATCTTGTTCATGCCAATCTGAAAAAATGATTTGCAGAAGTTCATTTCCTGCGAACAAAACCCTAAAGAACCTGAACATGAACAACCTGATACAGTACATTAAAAGCAGCTAGAACAAAAAATGGTTCAAAAAATGCACTTCACTCTACATACTCTAATGCAGGTTCAGATAATATACCCCGGTTCAGGATCTCCAAATTAACTTCAATTGGTTGCACTCACTCAATCAAATAAGTAGTACTTACAAACCAGTAGCTGCATTACTACTACCTACACAGCTCATAGTCTCATAGACATAACATGCACAGTGCGGAAGATCGTGGGCCGCATATACTTCACTGCATCCTCCTAGCCGTCCTAGGCTGTGGTGTTGTCGACTTGGGAGCGGCGGCAGCGCCGGCGGCAGGCCGGATCATATCAATGCGGACGGTGAGCGTGAGCGTGTCGCCGGAGAGCAGCTCCTGGGGCACGGCCAAGAACATCCCCTGCCCCGGCGCCGGCGCGCCGGTGGACAGCGCGCTGCTGCTCACCGCGGAGGCCATGAGGACCAGCCTGTCCCTGTTGTCGCCGCCCAGGCGCTCCACGGAGAGCTTGCACCAGAACTGCGGCGCCGCCTCGCCGTCCGGCCTGACGCAGACCAGCGACACGGCGGTGGCCGCGCCGAGCGGGCCCAGGGACACGAGGAACGCGCTGCCGTCCTCCTCCCCGACGAGCGCGTGCCAGCGGCGCGACACGGAGAGGCCGAGGTCCCGGGCCCGGCCGTAGCGGACCGTGGCGGCGGGGCGCCGGTGGACGGCGGCGAAGTGGTCGAGGAGCGCCGCGCAGTTGCCCGCGAAGCCGCACGCCGGGTCCGGGCAGGAGCAGGGCGCGCAGTGGCACGCGCGCTGGTGGTCCGCGGCCTCGTGGTACACCACGTGCCGCTCGCAGCCGAACGCCCTGTAGGCGCACGGCACCTTGGCGGCGCCCACCACGGCGTCCAGCTCGCCGCAGTGCGTGCTGGCGCGGCTGCAGATGGTGCTGTGGACGGCGCGGCAGTGGTAGCACACGACGTGCCCGGCGGCCTCGCACTGCGGCCAGAAAACGCAACACAACCCCCAAATCATCAGCTTCCATGCCCGTTGCACTTGCAAGATGGTAGACGGACATGGATTTCTTCCAGAAATAATATGTGGTCGCTCTCTGGGGGCGAGGGGAAAGAAGGGATCACCTTGAAGACGGGGGGCTTCAGGGGGAGGAGGCAGCCCTGGCAGTGGAGCAGCGTCAGGTCCATCCTCACGTCGATCTGCGCCGGCGCCATGGACTCCGCCGCCACCGACGCGCCGCCTCCTTCGCCTCCGTCCTGCATCATCATCAGCACCTCTCCTTCCTCTGGCTCTGACTTCACTTCCTCTGCGCTCGCCCTCTTGCCGCTGCTCTCCCCTCCCTCCATTGCTATTTCTGGCCGCGGCGTGTGTGCGTGCTCGATGGTGAAATAATGGAGGAACTGCGGTGACCCACCCAGGACCGAAGAGGAAAACTGGGTGGCAGCCGGAATGTGGAGCCGGCAGAGCATTCCCAATAAGGAAAGAAGCTGGTACAATAATTTGAGTCCGTGCAGGCTCAGTGATTATTCGATTTGAATGCTCAATGCAGACTTTTATTTGCGATAATTTATCTCTTTATTGTTGCTTTACGAAACTGACGGTGTGAGATTTGGTCTTATGCTAAATTAGTTGAATGCCATGGGTTGCCAAGGAACAATAAAATTAGACATACAAATATTGATTGATTAAACATCCCTGCAATTTAAAATGTATATAAAACTATTGAAATATAGCTTGAGAAACGATCTTATATTGTGAGATGGAGGGAGTAAGATTTTGTCATATGGCATCTTGAAAGGGACAACGAAGATTTTCTAATTATTTAGAAAAATCAATCAAAAAGCAGATACAAAGGGCACACCACATGAGTTGTTGGAGTGAAGTAAAGCCAAAATCAACCTCACTAAATGTTCTTAATGCGTTCGGACGGGGTGCGAGGATTTGTTGTTGAAGGCGAAGCAACGGTTTTCTAAAGGTTAAATAAGGTTCTTTTCATCTAGCCCTCGTCCCGGTGGTGCATCTAGCATCATCGAAGGATGGGAGAAGGTATGTCTCCGGCGAATCTCGCGAAACTCGGTCGGTATTTGTCTTTGATGAATTTGTTTGGATCTGGTCTATGTTCGTCCGCATACGTGTGTATACACATTGGATCCTTCTGATTTAGGTTTCTCTTCACCGACGACAGTTGTTGTTCCGGTGTGCTGGCCCTTTGGGGCCTTGACACGACAACTTCTTGATTTCTACTATAACAAAGTTTGTCCCGGCTCCGATGAGAGAAGGGCAATGACGATGGTGCGGCTTCGTCTCCTTGTAGTTGTTCGCCACGCCAGACTGGGTCCTTGCAGACCCGGACCTCGTGTTGGCATGGGCTGAGGACCGGTCCAGGATCATCGTAGAAGCTTCTGCCGACACCGCCTCAACGACCAACTCATCAAAATTAGGCTGACTGAGTCACTGCGCGCCACTCATCTCCTTGACGAAAAGGGCAAGCGCAAAGCAAGGGGCGTGCTGACTGAGGCGGCGCTTGCAGCGAAGAAAGCTAAGCAGTTGTGCTGTGTGAGTATACCTGGCCATCCCTCGGGCCGGGCCGGGCTTCAGGCCGAGCCTGACCAAGCCCGACGCAAAAAATCCAGGTCTAGGCCCAGCCCGGCTCGGGCGTCGGTCCTAGAAATCAGGCTCAAGCCCAACCCGTCAATGTAAAAGCCCGTCAGGCCTCGGGTGGGGCCTCTTTGTTAAATGGCAAATGTGGCGGGCCCAGACCCAGCTCAGCCCGGCCTTCGGGCTTAAAATCTAGGCATAGGCACAGCTCCTGAGCAACGTTGGCCGTTCAGACCAGGCTGCCCATGACTAGGTTGCCCATGGCCAGGCATAGCTGTCAGCCAGGGCTGCTGCGGAAGACACGGGCTAGGGAGGCCACTCGTCCGGTACCTGGCATAGTACAATGTACAATCGAGAAGCATTAATGTGCGCATCAAGAGCGCATCCTCGCGGTGTCCACGTCGGATCGCTAGAGACAAAAAAAAAGGTTCACTGGGAGAGTCGATTGGGCAAAGACTAAAATAACACCCCCTTCTGCTTTTTCTCACGAAGCAAACCCCAATATTCATCTCCGCACGCAACTACTCCTCTGCCTCGCCGCCGCCGCCGCCATTGCCGCACCCCATCTCCATCCCATTGCAGCAACACACTCCTAGCCTACCTCGTCTCCCCTCCGCCGGTGCGGTACTAACAGCCCCCACCGAGCCCTAGCAGCAGCAGGAGTTGTGAACATCGCAGATCAAGGGAGTGGTGGATGATTTAGGTCACGAGAGGCGAGGAGATTGGGGATGGGGGCGGTGGAAGGAGCAGGTCATCATGAGGGTGGCGGGGCCCCGCTCGTCCCTCCTTCCTCGGTCTATCGCGGCGTCTCCTGCCCGGGCTCATGCGCCCACAGTGGCAGCGACTTCAGAGAAGGGCGAAGGGATCCCGCTCTCTCCTCTTGCGTGATGCGTCACATCTGCTCCTCCCATCCCTCGCCGCCATCTCCTGGCCTATGGCTTCCTCGGGGCGCCATCGACTCGATCTGTCATACCTAGGTCGCCGGCGCAGCGGCTGTCCATGGTCATGTCTGGATGTCGTCTTGGGCACAGGGATGCAGTGTTGTTTGAGGATGAAGAATAACTGATAAGGTCTTCTCACAATGTTTGGATTTTTATTTCCAGTCCGGGCTCCTTATAACAATTATTTGTTCATCTTGTAGAAGTTCAAATATATACCTGAGGACAATCTGGTGGAACAAAAAAGAAATTTTATATTTATTCGAGACAAATAGAGATTACCTGGTAATGTATATGACAACCCCTTATTTTCTGTAAAATGTTAGCGCAAATGACCAATGTGGTGTGAATTCCACTACTGCAGATATCTTGTTGATGACACTCACTATGAAAACATGGATTATTATCACACTATGGTTCCTATTGGCGCCTATTGCTCGGAAGTATGAGGTCGGACCTTTATATTTAAGTAACTCCTTAGTTTGCTTCTCTGGAAAAATAATTATTATTAGCATTATCGGACAGGGGAATAATACCTAATACTGAGGTACATGTAGCATTGGGCCAGTTTGAACATACATACCAATTTCTGTCTTGTCCAAGACAGGGGAATAAATACATGTACTTTGCTTGGAAAAATAGAGTTTGAACATACATACCAATTTCTGTCTTGTCCAAGACAGGGGAATAAATACCTGTACTTTGCTTGGAAAATAGAAACCGGGGTTTGCTACCTTACTTAAACTGGTTTCCTATTCCATGTATAAACCTATAATTTTACGACTCAGCCACAGAACTCAAGTGCATGTAATCTTTCGGCAAATTTTTATGCCTGATGTATAGATTCTCTGTGTAGCAATGGTGCCACAGTTTCCATAGTACAATTAGCAAGCCTCGCAATGTTTTATTTGGTGCTAGATTTCTGATTATTGACAGATATTTTTGTATACTGTATGCCCAGATACTTGCGACGGGTTTCTTGATCATACTTTTTAGTCTTGGAAGAAGACAACAGGGTGATGTTAGGTATCTTATCTAGCTTTTTAGTATGTGATGTTGTTGTGTTGTTTAGGGTGAAAAGTTGGCTTTCATAGTTCAGAACAAATAAATCCTAGGAACATAATGGTCTTCAATGCCATTGGGATAGTTTTATTCTTACAATATTCATATTTTTTTGTACTCGGTGGTTTCAATTGTTGGAAAAAGGGGGGATGGATAGGGAAGGACAAAGGATGTCGTATACTCTCTTTGGATTTAAGGCTACCAATTTTTTGTTATTGAGTAGTGATACTACATAGAATCCTGTTTATTGCATTATAGTGTGTGTTCTTATGTGGTGTCTCCTTAATATAAAATGTATGTCATATTAGTATTGTGATGATCATGAATTCTGGAAGAGGACTTGTCACCTGTACCTTTGGAATATTTACGTGTCCATCACTCATTTTATTATGGGACAATTCCATTTCTTCCCCTAACTGGAACCCACTACTCAAATTTGCCCCTAATTTCAATGTGTGCTCAAATTTGCCCCTTTGTCGTTAGTTGCCCTTATAAAAATGCCCTTCTGTGCCGTTACCGTCTGGTCAAACAGCTTTGACCATCTCGAAAAAATAGCAAAAAAAGTCAAAAAAATCTGAAATTTTATGGGATCGAAGGTACTCAGGTTCGCAAGGTGCGTGCAAATTTTCATGTTGTTTGGACATTCTAGGAGCTCGTGGTGAAGGAAAACAGTAAATATGTACGTGTGTGAACCATAAATTAAAAAAATAGCAAAAAAATTCAAAAAAATATGAATTCTTTTGGCATCCAAGATGCTTAGGTGTGGAAGGTGTGTGCAATTTTTTTTTGTGTTTGGACATTGTAGGAGCTCGTGGAGAAAAAAAAACAAAATTTGTCTAAGAAAAAAACTTGTAAAAAATACACTATTTTGGTTTTTTTTGCGAGAGCTCCTCGCATGTCATTTGATAACAAAATTTTGCACACGCCTTGTGCCCCCGAGCATCTTGGATGCCAAAAAATTTCATATGTTTTTGAATTTTCTTGCTATTTTTTGAATTTACTATTCAAAGATGTACAAATTTATTGTTTTCCTTTGCCACGAGCTCCTGATATGTCTAAATAGCACGAAAATTTGCACGCACCTTGCGCACATGAGTAGTTTCAATCCTACAAAATTTCAGATTTTTTTGATTTTACTATTTTTTTCGAGATGGTCAAAGTTGTTTGACCAGACGGTAACGGCGCAGAAGGGCATTTCTATAAGGGCAACTAACGGTAGAGGGGCAAATTTGAGCACACATTGAAATTAGGGGCAAATTTGAGTAGTGGGTTCCAGTTAGGGGCAGAAATGTAATTGTCCCTTTTATTATCTATTATATTAGGGGGCACGCTATATATCCTTTAGATTTGCCGACCCACGAAATAAGTAGCATAACCATCATTCTATCAGTGTAAATAGTATTGTGAGGTAGTTTAGTGGTCAACAAAGGGTTGTATAAGGATGGAAAACACACATTTAAGACAGTGTTCTTATTTTGTATTCTTCCTTAGCAAGCACTTCTTTTTGATCCTTCTCTGTTCTATTTCTCCCCCTTGTCATGATAATATCTTGAGTCATCTTTGCAAGAGCTGCTAACAAAAAGTTGAACATCTTAACAGGCTCGTATACCCAAAGTGGAAACTTGTTCCAGTAAACAAGTTCTCTAAGTTGAATATCTATGCAGTTCTGATTCTGAATGAGCATTTCTGAATGTATTAATTAATCACTTCTGAATCCTTCACAAACACCACACTGTAACCCTTGAAGTCATGTTAACGTTACTTCTTCATACTGGATTTAAACTTTTGGCTTTCAACTTCAATAGATATTTATTCTTCATACATGCCCATCTCATTTTACGTGTATGGAGGCTAACCACTATTTTTGTAATTCTGAATTGCAGGTCCATACTTGTCCTCCGTAAATGGTCATTCCATCAAAGTTAACATTATCGTGGTCATCATTGAGAAGCCAAACGGTAGCACCGAAATATAAAGTGAAGAGACCCACTTATCCAGAACAAGGTAGATCATCATGCTGTCATACCATACATCAAATGGTATGCCGCAAATACAATCGCCAACCTTAGAAAACTCAACGAACGGTAAGGAGATTGGCTTGTATGGACTCACCATTCGCCCTCTCAGTACACAATCACCAATCTAAGTTGTTCGAATAAGAACTACTTCTTAGTTTCCATGTTCTGTTATAATGGTCCCTGTTTTTTTCAAATCTGCAGATTTTAATTATGAATCTAATTCAGATTTGTTCCATGTTTTTTGCTTGCAGTAAAAATCTTACTAGAGGCAACTGGATATAGGAAACAAAGTGAACTACCAGTTTTCTGTTGAACAATCACTACTCTGGTTTTATTGTGACGTGTACCTAAATTTATTCTGAGAGAAAACTTGACATGCAGACTGCATGTTCTTATGTATTGTTTCAGTAACAATGATTCCATACTAATTCAGTTATAACTATGTAACAGAAGATGGCAGGAACAATGGTACAAATTCAAATATGTAAATGCCAAAGTTGATAGGTTTAACTCTAGGCATTGCATTACTATGTCATGTTGTACTATTCTTTAAAGAATTTGTAGGGGGTACTAGAAAATATGACTCGATGAGGGATGCATTCATTTAAAAAAACGGCCTGAAAGTATTGAGTTTAGTAAAATATTGTATAGCCTTCTCCTAGAAGTTTGATACACTTTTCAAGAAAACAAACTTTTTTTAATCATTAATCTATAACTTTTCTCATATTTGAATAGCAGTGTTATTTGAGTTCGGTTACAAAAAGTGGCATGTTAAAAACTTAAAATAGGTGGCTTGATGCAACTTTTGCAAAGTTTGTTAAAAGAAACGCAATGATGGTGCATTTCATTCTCATATGTGGTCTTTTTACAGTCCAATGCATCCTTTGGAATGGGACTTGAGCAGGCATGGTTTCCCTCTACATCCAGCGTCCACATGGGCAAATCGACAGATCTCACTATGGTGGTGTATCATAAAGCTCCCCAAGCAATTCAATTGGATATTTCTAGGGATCATTTCCGGGAAATCACATAGGTACCCTCAGTTTATCTCATTTTGCGGTTATTTGAATGACTATGTATTGTTGTATTGCCGTGCTCCGAGGGTTGGTGTTGGCCGCCAACAACGACGAGGCTGGCGGCTCGGGCGCGGGCGTCATCAACCTTGATCGGTATCCTGTTTTTTCTTTGGTTTTTAGTTTTTGTTATGATTAGTGTCCTGTTTTTTCTTTTATAAATTGCAATGAACGACTGAAGCTCGATGAAGATGTCCTAATCTCATTGTATATGAGTGTCATTTATTTAGCTCTTCCAAAATTTATAGTATGGCTTCTTGTAACATGCCATTTTCATGTGTTTATGAAGATTGCAAAAAAGCAACTGGACTGAGCGACTGCCAACTTGGCACCGCCCCAACTTCCTTTGAGGAGGCGCCACAAGGTGGCGCCCCAACCCATAGTGGTTTCTAAACTGAGACGGCTCAGACCAGAGGCGGCGCCAGGGGTATGCTCCTGTATTCATAGGAATACCCAAGATTTTGATGCAAAAAAAATTATACGTATACATACCCAAGAGCCCATGTTGCAAGAGGCCCAGAGCCCACGCCTCTCGCGGTCTCGCCCTATCCTCGACTCCTCGTACGCATGCCCAGTCGCCCGACTCACGCGAGTAACTAGACACAGTTGCCCTGTGTCTGCCACTCTCCCTCTCGCCCGGTTCTGCTCTCGCCTCTCCTCATCTCTCCGACTCTCCCAGTCCCAGATCCCGCGTGGCCGCGTCCGGCATCCCGCCCGCGATGCAGCAGCCCGGAGGCGGAGCAGCAGGCGACGGACCAGCCGGTGCCGGTCCGCCGGCGCCCCCCGTTTCCACCCCCGCAGCCGCAGCGGCGGCGCCCCAGCCCCGCCGGCCCCCGCCCACCGACCCCGCCGGCCCCCTCCTCCAGTTCGTCCCCGAGTAGCAGCAGTTCGTCCCAGTCCTCTGGTTCGTCCCCTCCTCCAGTTCTCCTCCAATTCCAATCAGTGGCTGATTCCAATGCCTCTAATTTCTGGATTTGTTTCTATAATGGACTAGATGCAAGTTTTAATTTTTCTGTTTCTTTGTTTTCTTGTACTGTAGATGATGAAAAATAAGATTGCTGGTAGTAGCATATTTGCAATGTGGGAAAAGGCTTCAAAGACAAAGAAAAGATATGAATCATCCACACCGAATCAGGCAGCAGCTGCATCTAGTACTTGTGCTTCTCCTGTTCATCTTGAGAGGAATGAGAGCAATTTGCAGTTGGTGTTATGGCAACAACCAAAGAGTAGAGGCGAAACCTCAACACCTCATGTAGAAGATGATGAATCTATTGATGAAGATGATGAACCAATGCAAGCAGATTTGGATGCACTTGAACCCGATCCTGGGAAGCGGATTCCCATCTCAGCGTATGCTGTCAATGACCAAGATAGAGTAAGAAGGAGATATATTGAGATGGGGCGATGTCAACCAAAAAAACATAAGTTTTACATTACAAATAAAAGTGGAAAAGAGCGTCGCTTTTGTCCTGCTTGGTTTAAAGAATTTCCATGGATTGAGTATAGTGTGGGCAAAGATAGTGCTTTCTGTTTTGTTTGCTATTTGTTCAAGGATAAAACAAAATGTCCCGGTGGAGATGCTTTTGTGAAGAAGGGATTTAGGAACTGGAACATGAAGTCGAGATTGAAGAAACATGAAGGTGATGTTAGTAGTGCTCATGCTCAAGCTCAAGAGAAGTATGATATGTTCACTACACCACAATCATCAATTCGGGAGCCTATTGCTTCAAACACCTCACAATACAAGCCTTTGTATAAGCAGTGTTTGACATGGACACTCAAATGTGTGCGATTTCTATTGCACCAAGGCTTGGCATTTAGAGGACATGATGAAAGTGAAAGCTCACTAAACAAAGGAAATTTCCTTGAGCTTTTAAATTGGCTAGCAGGAAATTTTGAAGAGGTTGACAGGGTTGTTCTCAAGAATGCTCCACAAAACTGCAAGATGACTCACCATGATATACAACAAGAGGTGATAAAAAATTGTGCAGAGGAGACTACTAAACTAATCATTGAAGAACTTGATGGTGGTCATTTTGCAATACTTGCAGATGAGTCTAGTGATGTGTATCAGAATGAATAGTTGGCTGTTTGCTTGCGTTATGTTGAAAAGAAAGGAAGGGCGGTTGTAAGATTCCTTGGTCTTGCTCATATTGAAGATACTACCTCTTTGACACTTAAAGTTGCAATTCAGAAACTGCTTATGACACACAATTTGACCTTTGCAATGGTTCGTGGGCAAGGATATGATGGAGCTAGTAACATGAAAGGTAATGTTAATGGCCTAAAAAAACTGATTATGGATGAGTCCCCTTCTGCCTATTATGTTCATTGTTTTGCTCATCAGCTACAGTTAACTCTTGTTGCTGTTGCTAAGGAGAGTGGTGATTGCACTTGGTTCTTTCAGCAACTTGCACACTTGTTAAATGCTCTTAGCATGTCTTGTAAAAAGATGAGAATGCTTCGGATAGCTCAGGCCGAGGAACTCATTGATGCATTGGAATTGGAAGAAGTGGAAACAGGGAGTGGGTTGAATCAGGAAATGGGTTTGGGAAGGCCATGTGATACACGTTGGGGCTCTCACTTCAAAACCGTGAACCATGTCATCTCTATGTATGGTGCACTACGACGAGTCCTCATCAAGATTGGAGACGAGTATCATGGTGCGGAGGCCCAAGCAGCTCTATCTATATTGACACCATTTCGATCATTTGAGTTTGTTTTCATAGCACACTTGATGCAAGAAATATTTGGATACACGGTGAGCTATGTAGAGCTTTGCAAAATCAAGATGAAGATATTGTTCATGCTATTGAGCTTGTTGATTTCACAAAGTATCACTTGGAGTGTTTGAGGACCGACGCTGGATGGGATGATTTTCTCACAAAGGTCACATGTTTTTGTACAAAGCATAAGATCAAAGTTGTTGATATGAAGGGTCCTTACTTTCCCGTTGGCCGGCCTAAAAGGGGTTTATGTAATGGTGCGATGAATTACCACCGTTTCAAAGTTGATATGTTTGTGGCTGTCATTGATAGGCAAATAAGTGAACTCAATGGCAGATTTGATGAGGTAAGCACACAGCTACTTTCTTGCATGGCAGCATTTTGTCCACTTCGTCTATTTGCTGCTTATGATCAGGAGAAGTTGGTTAGGCTTGCTACAAAATTTTATGCTAATGATTTCACAAGTGATGAACTGGCAAGACTTCCATGGCAACTAAACATGTATGTTACTCATGTGCGTAGAGATGAAAGGTTTCAAAACTTAAAGAATCTGTGTCAACTTTCAGTTATGCTTGTAGAGACAAACAAGCATGAATAATATCATATTGTTTACAAGCTTCTTAAGTTGGTATTGATTCTGCCAGTTGCTACTGCTAGTGTTGAAAGGGTATTCTCTTCAATGAATTATGTGAAGAATAAGCTAAGGAGCAAAATGGGTGATGATTACTTAAGCAATTGTTTGGTTACATTTGTTGAGAGAGAATTCTTCAATCAAGTAAAGGATGAGGATGTCATCAATCGTTTCCAGAAAGGCAACCGCAAAGTTATATTGTAAGGTCTGATATCAATCATATCATCATTTTATCAATCAAAAGGTACTTTTGTATCCATGTTTTTTTTATAATTATTATGGTTTGACACATCCAAAACATTCTATTGTCATTATGGCGTACTATTTTGTTCATATATTGCAATAGCCGCACTATTTGGTTCAGATATTGAAATTCTCGTACTATTTGATCATATATTGCATTTAGAGTAAAAAAAATTTGGGTGAATACCCAGCCAGCAATTCCTGGCGCCGCCACTGGCTCAGACGGAGGCAACATGAAGTGCAGAGCTAAAGCCTCCGGGCCTGTTTGCCTGAAATGAGGTGAGCAGTAGTCACGCGAAGCTGGACCTGGCGAGCCCCCTTTTTGTGCCTTGCTTTCATTTGAGCTGAACGGGACCAGTGAAGTCTACGTGCATTGGCGATTATTGCACTGGCACGAATCGGCCTTGGGTGTGGCTCTGCTGCTGGCCCTGGACAGCCACACTGTTTTTTTTAGGATCACAGCCACACTGTTCTCTCCTATTCTTCCGTGAAAGAAACAGCCCCTGCTCCTCTCCACGTCTATAGGAGCTTGGAGTTATCTGTCGCGTACTCCTACCTTGTTACTAATCTTTTGTATATCCTTCTCCGCCTATAAGAGTATCTTCAATAGACATGTAACGCACGGCGTGCTAAAAAAATGTTTACATCATTGGAATAGTCAGTTTTTGCGTGTCGTGGAGCGCTGGCTCCAACGGCCGCTGCAAATAATTGCGCGCGCCGCTCCAACAAATGCACTATATATTTTTACTACTCGCCGTCTTCTCCTTCTACCCCGACTCGATACACATTCGACTCCGACTCGATACTCATAGATAGGTATAGATAGATAAATAAAAAAGATACATAGATAGTTCATAGCATAGATAGTAGCATAGCTAGATAAAAAAAAGATAGTTCAACTACTCCTCGTCGTCCTCCTCCGACTCGGTGATGTTCTCCTCCGACGTCTGAATGAAGGTGTCAAGATACAGATCGTCGTCGGAGTCCCAGGTCGACGCTGCTCCTAGCTCGATGTTGAATTGAGCGTCCGCCTTCCGCGTACGCCTGTCCTCGCGATAGGCGGCTCGCTCCGTCCTCCTTTGCGCGTTGAACTCGCTCTCGTTGATGATGTCTTGCGAGAAGCGTTGGCGCCACAGCACCATGGCTTCCTCATCCATCTCGGCGATGCCGAGACGGCGCTCCCGCCTTCGGTTGTCGCGACGATCCTCGTCGGCACGTCGGGGAAGTTCATGTCCATACGAGGCTGCTGGAGGCGCCACACTACCGCGTTGTACGTGCAGGCGGCCTCGTGGGTGATGTCGAAAGTGCCGAGGCTGAGGCGCATCTTGCCAGACCGGATCTCAACAGAGAAGGCGCCGGAGGGGCGCGCGCAGACACCGCGGTAGGCCGAAGTTCCCCAGCTATATGTCTATATGTCTGCAGACGTGTCCGGGTGTCAAGGCACTGTCGTGTGTAGAAGTCGACCACCCCCCATTATTAATGAGAAACAGGATGATTATGTATTGTCATGGCCATGGTAGTAATCTTTTTGGTTTACCTCATGTGACACCATGGGCATGGACACCATTGTTCCTTTCATATTAGTTGGGTCTAACCTCGGTATAACTTGAGCGTTTGTTTGTGTCGAATCTATGACATGCATAATAGGTCAAGTCACCGTGATCTGAACAATCAATCATGGACGGGTTTTGCTTCAGCACACCACCTAACTGAATTAACGCTAAAGATTAAAGCATACCATTTCCAATGAGAAGGCATAGTGGTTTAACTAGTTAATTAATTGATCATTGTATTGTACACAATATTAACTCACTCTATAAACCCATTATATATGGATAGCCTGAACCCAAAGGTCATGTATGTATATTTTTCTAACACAGTACAGACACAGACACTCATATATATGCATATATAATCACTTTATGAATGCAGGCACACACATCCTACCATTATGAGGAGGGGTCAACATGAGTAGCGAGGCCAACATTGTTAGGACAGCGAGAGCGGCCCATTTGTAGTATTGTCAGGTCAATTTACCACAAGACGCCTGCTCAACCTGAGTTTCCACAAAAAAAAAGCTCAGGCTTCCTTTGGTTCATAGGATAGAAAAATCATAGGAATAGGAAAGTCATAGGAAATGAGATGACATGCATCTTAAATCCTATGAGTAGGAATAGGAAAGGAGATGCCATTTGTTTCACATCAAAGAATTTTTTTTCATTGAGTCTAGCTAATGTTTATTTTCCTATGAAATGTGAAGGATATGAAGAATTTCTCCATAGAAATTGGATTTCATTCCTACGAACCAAAAGACTCTATAGGAATTTTTTCTATAAAAATTCTACCCTATGAAATTCTTACAAAATTCCTCCAAATCAAAAGAGGCTTCAACCTGAGAAGTAGCCGCCGTGTAACGGCGGGCCAGCCTAGTTAACGCGAAGTGAGGATGGAAAATCGGTTCGAGTGACGTCTCGGCCGATCGAAGATGATCTTGAGCGTTGAAGAGGTAGATCAGACGGTAAAGCCTGTCAAATCACTGTGAAAGGGCGTAGGTGGTTGAGTATACTGTCTCTAAATACCTATACCAGACATAGCATCCAAATGACAGGAACATGGACATACTTGGAGGAACACGGATAAGTGTGTAAATATTGACACATGTTTTGTTAAATACAATCCTCTGGTCCAAATTAATTCAAGCAGATTCACTGAATCTAGACCGATTTATACAAAATATTGTCTAAATCTGCGTTAATTAATTTGAAATGGGAGGAAATATTTTATGGTCAATTGTTTTTAATGTTCCAAATGCCAAGATAGAAAGTCAATATTGACATTTATTAACTACTCCCTCTATCCGGAAATACTTGTCATCAAAATGAATAAAAGAGAATGTATCTACAACTAAAAATACATCTAGATACACCCCCTTTTGTCCATTTCGATGACAAGTATTTCCGAACGAAGGGAGTATTAGACTAGAAAACATATCTACCACCATTACTGCTCTCGATTGTGACTGCATACATGGATTGCAATCGCTGCGAATATCAATCTTATGGACGACTATAGTACGAGATATTAAGCTGCTGAATTAATGGGCGATCATGTATATATTTCCTAACAGCTATCAAATATACTAATTCCTATTGTATAATTATTTCACCGTTCCAAACTAATTGATGCAGATTTTGCTTAGATACGCATGTATCTACACACTAGATATCAATCTTATGGACGACTATATATAGTACGAGATATTAAGCTGCAGAATTTATGGGCGATCATCTATATATTTCCTAACAGCTATCAAATATACTAATTCTTATTGTAAATAATTATTTCACCGTTCCAAACTAATTGACGCATATTTGTTTAGATACGCATGTACCTGCACACTAAAACACATCTACATACATGCGTATCTAGATAAATATGCGCCAATTAAGAACAAAGGAATATCAGTTAATGGTTGATGAAATTTAACGATAGAAAGTTCATCCCAGGCAGTATAAATAGACAAGCACTACTAGGGAAAAAGCTAGCAGCAGCACGGGTTCTACGTATATCAGTAGCGCGGGGACCGGCGCTGCTAATAAGGCGCTACAGCTAACCTGTAGCAGTAGCGCGTGCACACCCGCGCTACTACTATACAAGTGTAGCAGCAACGCGCTTCGTGGAAGCTCGCTACTACTAATAGCTCTAGCACGCTTTGCCTAGACGCGCTACTGCTATTGTGGCGCTGCTGCTAACTTTTCTCCACTCGCTACTGCTAATTTTAGTAGTTTTTTTTTGCATATTTGTTTTGTATTTGAATAGGCTTTACACAATAATCTTTAGCATATCATACACATACAAATGTAATCATAGCATATACATACAAATAGTCTCATCAAATCATGTCATCATCATAATCATCATCCAACACAAAGTGGTCTCTCGTCATCATCTCAAAAATAGCGATACAAATCTCGATTACTTGCAACTACATCGTCATCCATCTAAACAATGATATACGTGAGAAGAGCTACACTTTGCATGAACCTAAACTAACTATTGGCTGTTGCTCGGAAACCGGAAACCGGCACACCTGGGCCTGACATTCCGGCCACTCGTCGTATACTCCTGGCGTAGCACTTCTTCGCCGTTGATAATCTATACACATGCATCGTCACATGAGTCGATGATATGCAATATATATAGTTGAGCAACAGAAAAAGACAGACTTGGCAAAAATAGAAGCAACATATCATAAGCATAAATAACAAAGTTCATCGTACCCAAAATGCCCTAACTAGAGTGATCTTCGCTAGTCGAGGAGGATGGTTTAACTACATCACAAATAAAGTTTCGTCGTGCACAATTCAAAGTTTCTTCATACAGATAGTATGGACTAAACGAACACATTGTCATATATCGACAATCACTCCATGTCGTGCCATCCATCCAAGTCAGGGAGATAGTCCCTGAGCTTAGAGAAAGGCTTCAGGTCGAGACCCTGAGCAGCTACGCATGTTCCGATGTCTTCCCGCGACATTTGTTCTTCTTCGTAGAACATCCCTGTTTTTCGGACGACCTCCTTCATGATGATTTGGGCAAGTTCACGCTGGATGTGATAGAATTCAGCTCGAAGTCGATGATCCTTGATATCTCCTAAGTTCTTTGCCCATTGCAGAATATGGGCATCGCCGGATGCAGGTGACATGCGAAGGTTCTGGTGATCCCGTCTTTACTCCAGCATCTGGTGTAGGACATAGAATCCATCATTAAGAGAATCACTCGGTTGCTGGATGCAGCAGAAGTCGGTCTTATGGCCGAAGGCGGGCCTGCTGTCCTTTTTCTTCTTGTCCTTGACCTCTCCACCCCGTGCGCCGTAGTAAAACATAGCACTGTCGAGAACAGACTTGATGTGGGTGTAATCCTTTTTGGTAATGTTCTTCGACGAGTCCAAGTAAAGAGCGTGGGAGTATCAGGGGTAGAGGATGATGTGGACGGCACGCCCGCCGCTGCGCAAAAATAAGTACACCTGAAATTAATTAGCCTCTACCGTGCAAATGAATGATTGAAATCAAAGGAAGGATATCCGCGCGGATGACTTACATGGGATGATAAGGCACGAGAATCGCCTCCTTGTCCTTATTGGCGAGTATGGAATTGACGATGTATTCCCTCGCGTATTCACAGTGCTTTGCGCAGACTCCCAGGAAGGCCTCGTGCATGAAGTACGGGTCAGCGACACAGATATGAGGTATCTACTCAACCCTGATGAGGTAGTTCATGTGCAAAGCATAAAGGCGGACAAACGCAAAATCCAGCTTCTTCAAGTGAAACATGTCGAAGATGTAATCGAATCGAAGGAAGAACTTCTCCGCGGGGAATGTGTCAACGTACGACAATCCCCGCGGCACGTTAACCACGTAGAGTGGGTATCCTGGATTTTTTGAGGCGATGGGGCCTTTCTCTATCTGCAACACATCGTCATGAAGTCTCCTTAAATCGCCGAATCTGGCCCCTAGCGTTGCTTCAGGTAGGATTGGTGGACCGGGGATATGCCATTTTGTCGCACCAGGGATATCTATACGGTCTTGAACCCGAGGCTACTGAGGCGGCTAGATCATAGAAGCAGCTTTTTTGCCTTTCCTCGGTCTCTTCCTAGACTTCTTTACTATTGGAAGGTTGTCCATAATACGTTCAGACTCCGGAGGCGGCAATTCAGGCACCGACTCATGAGGCTCAAACCCTAAGTAGGCGCCACTATTGACATACTGTTGAGTGTCATCGTCATCCTCATCCTCATCTATGGAGACGTCACCAGCGACTAATGGAGTAGGCGAGGTGTTGATGTTCATACCTAACTGCGTGCTCGTGGGTGTGCTCCCGGCCGCCTCCAGACAAAGCAGACTCTTTGGCCACAACAGGACCCACCCATTGCAACAATCACCAAGCCGCCGCGGGATCTCGTCGTCATCCCCAACTAGTACCGGAGGAGCCAAATTCTCGTGGCCCGGTTTGACACTGGCCACAGAAACCTTGAAGACTTCCGGGGGGACCGGCCGGCTGTGGAACAATGGTTCCTTCGGCTCCATTATCGTCGCCTTCCCCACGTCCACCTTTTGGTCGCCGATGGTGTACAATATGGTGCACGCAATATGGTGCACGGGGTTTCGTCGGCCTGCAAAGAAAATTCTGCGACGTGAGACATCCGAAAGGCAACGAAAACGGGAGATTATACATTTATTGAAGGGGGCCGGTGTGACAGATAACGTGAGGGCGTCGAGCTCAGCCAAAGACGAAGCACCGCAGAGCACGTCCGGTGTCGGAGCCAGTGCCGGAGCAGGTGCGGGGGCAGGTGCAGGAGCCGGTGCGGGAGCAAGTGCAGCTGCAGGTGCTGGTGCAACACTAGTCGAGCTGCTCCTGAGGAAGTCAGCAAGGGGAAAGTCCGCTACATTTTTTTCTAGATTTTTCCTGCTCCAATTGAAAATGGCCGGAACCAAGGTAGTAGACATATCTACAAGCACCTGTTTTGCGGCAGCTACCACTGTTGCGACTGTCTCAGATGATTTCTTTTCAACCGCAATCTCAACCTTCTTGTCGATGTTTTCTTTAGTTAACCTCCGTCTTTCCTCTCTCTCCTCTGTGGTCTCACGGTAGTACTTCTTCCATGTGGCACCGTCTCCGACACCGTGCACGCGTCCATACGACGGTTGAGTCTCCACCGGGAGTCCTTTCAATATGTTCAATGCCTGGTTGAATGGAGTGTCCCACTTGGGCCTCGCCAACGCCTCAGACGGCAAGTCGCTTTCGGCCGCAATCCTGTGCTGCTCTCTCTGCAAAAGGCACAAGGATCGTTTACAAATATGACTAACATGCAGTCGAATTGACCAGAAACTAAAATCACCAGCAGTCTCATGAACTCCGTCATGACCACGTTCATCTCTAAAACCTTCTTCACTAGGTACGTCACGCTCCCGCGGGATGGTGAACTCCGCCAAGGGGTCAGGGATGCCCAGACTCGTGGCTTCCGCGTCCTCCTTCGCCCATATGGACCTCTTCCCGCTATAATCACGGCTTTCGAGGTGGTGGCACCCAATGTTCTTCTGTTGAACCCCCTTCATGTACTCCGACTTTTTTTTGCAGCTTCGGCCTCGCAAGCCACCTTGAATATTTCAAAGTTCTCTGCCGTGATTGTCAGATTATCCTTTACAATCTCGGAGTAGGGTTCCTTTTCTTTGACGATACGATATTTCACCCTTGCTTTCTAGGCGGCCAACGCGTCGCTAAACTTGCTCATGGCATGTTTGTTTATCTTCTTCATTGCCGAGTCCTTATCTGGATCTTTATAATCCTTTTCATTCCAGCCCCGGAACAAGAATATCTGGTGCAGTTTCTTTAGGAGGGAGGGCCTCATATTATCTATCTTGTTTAGTTTCTCATCGTTGATGGTGGCGGTTGTCCGTATGATGCAGCCTATTTGATTGTCGTAGCACGCGCGCGCTTCCTCGGGCGCGTTTGGCTCAAAATTGCCGTTGTCCACCTCCGTGACCACCAGTCTAGTAGTCCTGAGCTTGTTAGGAAGCCGTCGCATCTTTGCTTTCGGTACTATACCAGCTCCGCTCCTCGAGGCAGCGCCGGTCTGAGTCTCAGCGCCGGTCTCAATGCAGGTCTGAGTCTCAGCGCCGGTCTCAGTCTCAGCACCGGTCTGCGTGTTGGTCTCAGTGCCCGATGCGACCAGTGGGCCCAACAACAACATCGCTTGATCGTCGGCAAGACTCAAAAATTCGTCTGCCACCAGGTAGACGTCGTCGCAATCACCAGAACCCTGTCCTTCAGCATTGCTAGCCATGTTTCTTACGATTAAATCTAGTCAATTAATTCTAGACCTAATAAAATGAATAATGACATAAAAAGGCCTATGTTTTGTGATGACCCACAAGTATAGGGGATCTATCATAGTCCTTTAGATAAGTAAGAGTGTCGAACCCAACGAGGAGCAGAAGGAAATGATAAGCGATTTTCAGCAAGGTATTCTCTGCAAGTACTGAAATAAGTGGTAACAGATAGTTTTGTGATAAGATAATTTGTAACTAGCAACAAGTAACAAAAGTAAATAAAGTGCAGCAAGATGGCCCAATCCTTTTTGTAGCAAAGAACAAGCCTGGACAAACTCTTATATAAGGAAAAGCGCTCCCGAGGACACATGGGAATATCGTCAAGCTAGTTTTCATCATGTTCATATGATTCGCGTTCGGTACTTTGATAATTTGACATGTGGGTGGACCGGTGCTTGGGTGCTGTTCTTACTTGAACAAGCATCCCACTTATGATTAACCTCTATTGCAAGCATCCGCAACTACAACAAAAGTATTAAGGTAAACCTAACCATAGCATGAAACATATAGATCCAAATCAGCCCCTTACGAAGCAACGCATAAACTAGGGTTTAAGCTTCTGTCACTCTAGCAACCCATCATCTACTTATTACTTCCCAATGCCTTCCTCTAGGCCCAAATAATGGTGAAGTGTTATGTTGTCGACGTTCACATAACACCACTAGAGGCTAGACAACATACATCTCATCAAAATATCAAACGAATACCAAATTCACATGACTACTAATAGCAAGACTTCTCCCTTGTCCTCAGGAACAAACGTAACTAATCACAAAGCATATTCATGTTCATAATCAGAGGGGTAATAATATGCATAAAGGATCTGAACATATGATCTTCCACCAATTAAACCAACTAGCATCAACTACAAGGAGTAATTAACACTACTAGCAACCTACTAGCACCAATCCCGGACTTGGAGACAAGAATTGGATACAAGAGATGAACTAGGGTTTTGAGATGAAATGGTGCTGATGAAGATATTGATGGAGATTGCCCTCTCCCGATGAGAGGAGCGTTGGTGATGACGATGGCGATGATTCCCCCCTCCAGGAGGGAAGTTTCCCCGGCAGAACAACTCTATCGGAGCTCTAGATTGGATCCGCCGAGGTTCCGCCTCATGGCGGTGAAGTTTCCTCCCGAAAGGTTGCTACTTATTTTTTTTCTCGATGAAAGACTTCATATAGGAGAAGATGGTCATCGGAGAGCCACCAGGGGGCCCACGAGGTAGGGGGCGCGCCCTAGGGGTTCATCAAGATGTTTGTTCCATCTCCTGTAAATAGCTAGCAGTTTTTCTATCATACCCGAAGGATACTCATAAGGAATTTCATCTTCAATAGGTTCAGTAGGTTGAGAAGCAACTCTTTGCTCTACTGGTCGGGGTGAAGATACCCCGAACAAGCCCCTCAGAGGATTACTTTCCATAGTAACAAGTGATAGTAAATTTCAGGACACTATATAAATTTTTCCTTACCAAATTCCACCTACCAAAGGCGGTTCACTCCCCGGCAACGGCACCAGAAAAGAGTCTTGATGACCCACAAGTATAGGGGATCTATCATAGTCCTGCGTATGGCCACCAGCGCCGGATCAGGCCACCACAGGCTCCCTGCGCCACCAACAACCCCCTATCACGTCGGATCCGGTCGCCCCAGGTCACCTACCACCTTCTTCTATTCCCCATCTTCAACCACTGGCATCTGGATGAGGAATCCCGATGCCATGAGACCGCACCTTTCCCTCGTCGGTGATGCACAAGGTTAGTGCTAGGAGGGGAGGAACGCCTAGCCTCGGGGATCGCCGACGATGGTGGGAAATGGGGCACCATGCCCGGGCGCACCCCTACCTTCCATGCATCTCCCGGTGCGGTGTGACCCTCTCACGCCTCTTCAGCGCCTCGCCGGGTCCCGTGGGTGCTCGCCTGTGGCTGCCCCGTCCCAGGCAACCGGAAACTCGGATCCCACTAAGCTATCGCCCTGGATGCATGCTCTCCTAAACGGGTGGTCGGAAGTGCAGAGGAGGTGGTCTCCTCCATGGCGCATCCACCCTCGACGGCGGCGGCGACACCCGGTGGAAGAGTAGTAGCGAGGCGTGCAGTCCCCCTTTTTGCTATTTTTCTCTCTCCAGATTTTGTCTATTGGGTTCGTTGCATCCATAGACAGCGGTTCTTAGTTTCTTGTGCTTTTATTTGAGAGAATCAAGTGCAGTGCGGTTCGCTGTTGGTTGTTCTTGTGGTTCGATTTACGATTTATTGCAGATTTTTTGTACAAGTTATACAGAGCGATTTGTGAACAAAAGATCAGTACTCTGACTTGTGAACAGAAGTGTTCATTTTCCCAAATGTGTGGTCCACTTTCAGCACCCCTGTACCTACTCTGCTCTACAGGACGGCGGCTGCAGGCATGCAGTTCGCTTGTGTTTGTGCGAAATGAGCTGTTTGGCAACCACAGAAAACTGTAGTATTGTCAAAACTGCGGTATCTTCTCTGCATTAAAAAAACCTCAGACCTTTTTTTTTTTAAACAGAGCACACAAAGAAAACAAGACTCTTTGTTACCGCCATCCTCGCTCCCAGCCTCCCACCCTGAAGATCGGGGGCCATGGGACAAGCCAACAAGAGGCAATGGAAGGAAAAAAGTGTCCTTCCCTGCTCTCACTTGCGCTCCTCCTCTCCTCTTACGTGTTGTGCATCTGGTCAGCTCCCTGGCCACGCCATGTCTAGGTTACTTATGCCATGGTCACGCACGCTGCTGGCTGAGACTGTGCAGGCTGTTGTGTGCGATCATAGCCACACCGTACGTGTGCCGCGCTACCATGCCGCGGCCTTGCTCGCCGTTGCTTGCCGTGCATGCGTTGCTCCTGAATGCCTCACCGCGGCGCGCTCGCGGCTGCCAAGCCAGACCGACACCATGCGCTTTTGTGCCGCCCCGCTGTGCTCCTGCTGGGTCTGTTTATGCATGGCCATTCAATTTGCAACCACTGATTAGCTAAATTCGTGCTTGTTTGCAACTGCTATGAAACAACTAGCTAGCTAATTTACGTCATTGCAAACATGCATCAGCCATACACTATCACCCAATACTACAAAATACTTTGATATGTGAAAACTGTGGTATCTAGTACCTGTAGAAAAAAATACTGCAGTTTTTCAATACTATATTTTCTGCAAAACTCTTTGGTAGCAAAGTATTTTCTAAGTATTTAGAGAATACTACAATTTTCTATATTACCACAATTTTATTTACTGGTTGGTTGCCCCGAAAAACTGCGATTTTAAGGGCCAGTTTTTTTAGACGGCTTAAAAAATAAGTTGTCTTTCCCTAGTTTAAAAAATAAGCCGTTATCAAAATTTGTTGAGGCTTCTAAATTAATTATTCTATAACTAGTTCATAAGCCCCAATTAATAAGAGATTCGGCTTATGAGAAAAGCTGGGAAGAGGGCAGCTTATTTTTCAAGGCGCCAAAAAAATTGGCCCTAATACTACAATATTTTCCAAAACATTGTTTTTCCTTTGTATTATAAAAAGAATCGGAGACTCTTTTTTTAAAAACCAAGCAGAGGAAAAGAACGGCCTCGCACGTCATTATCTTCTTCCGTGCTATTCTCAACTACCCGCCTCCCTCTACAAAAATAAATTGCGTCAGTCGCATGCTGCCGCTGTCCTGTCGGCTTTGTAGATGCCGCCGCACGGTGCCCTTTAATTTCCTGTCAGCTCCGCTCATGTTGGGATGAACAACTCACTGCTGCTGCATGTAGGCCTCTCTCTGGCTCGCCGTTGTCCCATCTACTAGAGGTGTAGCTCCGTCGCACCTCGATGGTGACACGGAACAAGGCCAAGCCGCCCGTCCACGTGTGCCATGCTGCCGAGTTTCCTATTTGGTCATGGCTGTTCAGCGGAGTTCGCTTAGCGCAAACTTCTATTTTTATGCTGATTTTTCGTGCTGAATTTTTTGATATATTATACGTTTTTCCGACATTGTATGCAAAAGTTATAGCCGTTTTACATTTTCCCTACACTTTTTGCAAAACATGTCCAAATTTAAGTTTTTAAACTTTCCTAACTAGTAGATGTAGTAATATAACTACCTCTCGAAGGATTTTATTTTTTTGAAGTTTTTATCATTTTCTTTTGATTTTTTCAAAACATAAAAGGCGATCCACGAGGGGCGGGGGGAGGGGGGGAGGGGGGGGGGTAGAGTTTGAAAATGAGACCTTTAGTCACGGTTTGAGACACAAACCGGGACTAAAGGGCATCGCACCCTTTAGTCCCGGTTCGTGTCTCAAACCAGGACTAAAGGTCTATTCTTTAGTCCCGGTTTGAGACACAAACCTGGACTAAAGGGCATCGCACCCTTTAGTCTCGGTTCGTCTCTCAAACCGGGACTAAAGGGCTCATGTGAACCGGGACTAATGCCTTAGCCGCATGAAGCGGGACCAATGCTCACATTAGTCCTGGTTCGTGACTGAACCGGGACTAATGTGAATATTGCCCCGTGACCAAAGCCCTGTTTTCTACTGGTGAATCATCATCAAAGACAAATGGTATATCTTTTTGTAATAAATTAGTCAGAGGCCAAGGAATTTTTGAGAAGTCCTTAATGAACCTCCTATAAAATCTGGCGTGACCAAGGAAACTTCTTATACCTTTGATGTCCTTGGGACATGGCATCTTTTCAATAGCATCAACCTTGGCTTTGTCAACTTCAATACCTCTTTCGGAAAATTTATGCCCCAAGACAATACCTTCATTAACCATAAAGTGACACTTTTCCCAATTCAAGACAAGATTAGTTTCTTCACATCTCTGCAAAACTCGATCAAGATTGCTCAAGCAATCATCAAAAGAAGATCCATAGACGGAAAAGTCGTCCATGAAAACCTCACAAATCTTTTCACAAAAGTCAGAGAATATAGCCATCATGCATCTTTGAAAGGTAGCAGGTGCATTACATAAACCAAAAGGCATACGTCTATAAGCAAAAGTACCAAAAGGGCATGTAAAGTAGTCTTTGATTGATTTTTAGCCGACACAGGTATTTGAGAGAAACCAGAATAACCATCTAGAAAACAGTAATGTGTATGTTTGCATAATCTTTCTAGCATTTGATCGATAAAAGGTAAGGGGTAATGATCTTTCTTAGTAGCCTTATTTAATTTGCGGAAATCAATTACCATCATATAACCTGTAATAATTCTTTGTGGAATCAATCCATCTTTATCATTAGGAACAACAGTAATACCTCCCTTCTTAGGGACACAATGAACAGGACTTACCCACTAACTATCAGCAACGGGATAAATTATATCTGCCTCCAGAAGCTTTAGTATTTCTTTTCTTACCACTTCTTTCATTTTAGGATTCAGACGTCGTTGAGGATCACGAACTAGTTTGGCATCTGCTTCCAAATTTATTTTATGTTGACATAGAGTGGGACTAATGCCGCTAAGGTCATCAAGAGTATATCCAACAGCAGCACGGTGCTTCTTCAGAGTTTCCAATAATCTTTCTTCTTCATGCTCTGAAAGGTTAGCACTAATAATAACAAGATATATCTTCTTTTCATCAAGATAAGCATATTTAAGATTATCAGGCAACGGTTTAAGCTCAAACACGGGATCACCCTTAGGTGGAGGGGGATCCCCTAGGATTTCAACAGGCGAATTGTGTTCCAGAATAGGTTCTTGTTTAAAGAATACTTCATCTATTTCCCTTCTTTCATTCATAAACATATCATTCTCATGGTCTAGCAAATATTGTTCTAAAGGATCATTAGGAGGTACGACAATAGAAGCAAGACCAATAATTTCATCCTTACTAGGCAATTCTTCTTCACGGTGTTGTTTACTAAATTTAGAGAAATTAAACTCATGAGTCATATCATCTAAGCCGACAGTAACAACATCCCTTGTGCAATCTATGGTAGCATTAACAGTATTCAAGAAGGGTCTACCAAATATAATGAGACAAAAGCTATCTTGTGGGGAACCAAGAACAAGAAAATCAGCAGGATATTTAGTTTTCCCACACAAGATTTCAACATCTCTAACAATTCCCATTGGTGAAATAGTATCTCTATTAGCAAGTTTAATAGTAACATCAATTTCTTCTAACTCAACAGGTGCAATGTCATGCATAATTTCTTTGTATAAGTCAATAGGTATTGCACTAGCACTAGCACCTATATCATATATGCCATGATAACAATGATCTCCTATTTTAATAGAAATAACAGGCATGCATACCACAGGTCTAGGTTTATCTGTATCACCGGGTTTAGCAATTCTAGCAGTTTCATTACAGAAGTAAATAACATGCCCATCTATATTATTAGACAAGAGATCTTTAACAATAGCAATATTAGGTTCTACTTTAACTTGCCCAGGAGGTGTATATGTTTTAATATTTCTTTTACGAACCACAGTTGAAGCTTTAGCATGATCCTTTATTCTAATAGGGAAAGGTGGTTTCTCAACATAACAAGTAGGAACAATAAGATCATTATAAGTGACAATCTTTTCTTCAACTTTAATAGGTGCAACTACTTTTACTTCTATGGGAGGATGATATTTAAACCACTTCTCCTTAGGGAGATCAACATAAGTAGTAAAAGATTCACAGAAAGAAGCTACTATCTCAGAATCAAGTCCATATTTAGTGCTAAACTTACGGAAAATATCGGTATCCATAAAAGATTTAACACAATCAAACTTAGGTGTCATACCTGACTCCTTACCTTTGTCAAGATCCCAATCTTCAAAGTCGTGTTTAATTGTATCCAATAAAGCCCATCTAAATCTAATAGTCTTCATCATAAAAGAGCCAGCACAAGAAGTATCGAGCATGGTGCGATTATTTTCAGAAAGCCGAGCATAATTTTTTTGAAGAATTGTTTCTCTTGGAAGCTCATGATTGGGGCATGAATATAACATTGATTTAAGCCTCCCCCAAACTTGAGCGATGCTTTCTCCTTCGCGAGGCCAATATATATAGACGGTCTATTCTGCTAATATTAGCAGAATAACTATTCTGCACACCACTTCGGCACTGCACGCTCAACAGAAGCGCACTGCATCATTTTGACGACGAGCACTGCAATAGAGACTAGTGAACTTCTCGTCGGAAAAAATTGCACGCGTTATTTTTTTGGTACTGTTTTCGCTCTAATTTTTTAACCGTTTATCGGAATGAGGCATGTAATATACCATTGAAAAGCTATGGATTAGGCGCAACTTCGACATGTTGAACACTTTTCGAGATTCCACACGGTTTAAGAGCAGTTTTGAAAATAGTGTGGCGGATGACGAGTGGCAGCGAGCGTTTTTTCGTGTTTTTTCTAAACCGCTTGTTGTAATGAAGCAAATGATACGCCGTTGGATAGATATCGTCGAGGCGCATCTTTTTCATATATAAATCTTTCTCTAATTCATTACGGTTTAAGAGCAGTTTCAAATTTACTAAATCACGGAACTTTGTTTTTCAATTTTTTTGAAATTTTCGGTACTGTTTTTGCTCCAGTTTTCTAACCGTTTGTCAAAACGAGACATATGATACGCCGTTGGAAAGCTACGGACAAGGCGCAACTTCCATATGTTGAAATGGTTTTGAGATTCCTTATGGATTTTAGTTAATTTTGAAAATCGTGCGGCTGACTTTGAGAGGCAGCGGCTGTTTTTTCGCGAAATTTTTATGAACGGCTGGTCAGAATAATTCAAATCATATGCTATTGGAAAGATATCGACGAGACGCAACTTTTTCATGCAGAACACTCTCTCTAATACCTTACGGTTTAAGAGCAGTTTCGATTTTACCGAAAAGCGGACACTCTGTTCTTCGCGAGACCAAAATCGTCATATTTACTGCATCGGACAGAAGAACGCACGTTTTAGACAAAATACCGCACTTCATTAGATGGGCAAGTGCACTGCATGGTTTCCTTTTTTTAGACGTATTTTTTCTCGGACGGGGAAAGAAGAACGCACTGCTTCAGACGAAATACCGCACTTCATCGGACAAACAAGTGCACTGCATGATTTTTTATGCGACGTAAATTTTCCTAAACGAGGTGAAGTGCACTTCATGTCGAGTGTTGGTGAACCGCAATACTATGAAAAGTGACCCTCGAGACTACCGTAAATGGGTCATACTGCATCAGACAGAAAACCACATTTATTTAGACTAAAAACCGCACTTCATTGGACAGACAAGTGCACTGCATGATTTCTTTTTTGTGGGACGTATTTTTTTCCAAACGAGGTGGAGTGCACTGCTTCAGACGAAAACCGCACTTAATCAGACAGATAGGTGCACCGCATGATTTCTTTTTTATGGGACGTAAATTTTCCCAAACGAGGTGGAGTGCACTGCCTGATTACAGTGACACGAAATTTTCAAAAAAAAGGACACAGAGAGCGGCAGCCAGCACGCCCGCGTACTGCATCGACCATGAGAGCTGTGTGCCTGGCGTGGCTTGGGGCCGGAGGCTAGCTCGTCTTCCATGGCGACCAGAGAAGAGGGAGAGAAGGACCAGTGGTTGGTCGGGGGTGGTCCGAGCTGCATGAGGGCCGCCACCGAGCTGCAAAGGGTTCGCGACTGAGCTGCACGAGCCCTCGTCACCGTGTTGTTCACCACCGATTTTGTTGCTGCAGAGGAGGGTTTGTGGGTTGGTGTCCTCACCTTCGATCCGGTACACCTAGTCGCTCAGCGGACTTCTCCCCCTGCCGGCAGGAGTCAAGGACCCCCAGGGCAACGCTGCTGGGCTGCTCGTCAGGGGGGAACGAACTGCACTAGCCGACCGGCTGGACCATGACGTCCAACGTGCGGTGGCGCACATGCCCCTCCTCCTGCCCACCCGCGCGCCAAATCCACACAAGGAAGCCAGAGAGCTTCGGATCCGGACGGGTTGGGGCGGATCTAGGCCATTGGTGGTGAGGGGAGGCGGTGGGTGTGCCGTGGGGCACGACGACGGGGGCGCGGGGACTTGGAGGCGGCGGAGTTGCAGTGCCGGTGAGGTAGGGCCATGGCGTGGACGGGGAGGAGCCAGGAGCAGGAGCACCTTGGTGGCCGTGACTCTGGCTCTTCGTCGACGGAGTAGAAGGAAGGAGGAGAAGGGAGAGTGCTCGAGGGAGGCGAAGGGGAGGTGGCCGCGGCGGATCCGGCGGCGGGGCATTGCAAGGGGCCGTTGTGGCCTGGATCCGGCGGTGGGAGGCCACCGCAGCCTGGGTCTGGTGGCTGCTGGTGCTGGGAGGTGTCCCGGGGGGTGCGAGGACCATCGCGGCTCGCCGGCGAGGGGAGAAGGTGGCGGGTCGGGCGCGGCGGGGCTGTGGTAGCTCGGCGAGGGCAGGGCGCGATGGCTGGAAGGTGGAGGAAGGTGGGTGGACCGATGGTGGGGGTGTTCGGGGGCGGTTGGGTGGGCATAGCAGGATGAAGGTGGAGGTGGGGGATTTCGATGGCCTTTTTTATGCGTGCAGTTCGCCATGCTGTTTTTACGCGGTCCGGAAAATGTTAGCAGAATAAGAAAATGGTGTGCAGAATAACACTCTTAAGGGTGTTATCATAATAGACCCACCCTATATATATATAATTGCGATCACGATGAACAAGATGCATAGGGTAATACTTTTGATGAAAATTCCAATTTCAATCTTCTATAATTCCATGATCTCGTATCATCACATAGCCTATACCATATCAATGCGTCTCCTTTCAAAGATAAAGGGAAGACCTTCTTCTTAGCAACATCATCGAGTATACCTGCAAGCTTAAATAATCCACTAACTTCATCCACATATATTAGGTGTTCATCAGGATGGTTTGTTCCATCTCCTGTAAAAGGATTAGCTAGCAGTTTTTCTATCATACCCGAAGGATAATCATAAGGAATTTCATCTTCAATAGGTTCAGTAGGTTGAGAAGCAACTCTTTGCTCTACTGGTCGGGGTGAAGATACCCCAAACAAGCCCCTCAGAGGATTACTTTCCATAGTAACAAGTGACTGTAAATTTCAGCACACTATATAAATTTTTCCTTACAAATTCCACCTACCAAAGGCGGTTCACTCCCCGGCAACGGCGCCAGAAAAGAGTCTTGATGACCCACAAGTATAGGGGATCTATCGTAGTCCTTTCGATAAGTAAGAGTGTCGAACCCAACGAGGAGCAGAGGGAAATGATAAGCGGTTTTCAGCAAGGTATTCTCTGCAAGTACTGAAATAAGTGGTAACAGATAGTTTGGTGATAAGATAATTTGTAACAAGAAACAAGTAACAAAAGTAAATAAAGTGTAGTAAGATGGCCCAATCCTTTTTTTAGCAAAGGACAAGCCTGGACAAACTCTTATATAAGGAAAAGCGCTCCCGAGGACACATGGGAATATCGTCAAGCTAGTTTTCATCATGTTCATATATGATTCACGTTCGGTACTTTGATAATTTGACATGTGGGTGGACCGGTGCTTGGGTGCTGTTCTTACTTGAACAAGCATCCCACTTATGATTAACCTCTATTGCAAGCATCCGCAACTACAAAAAAAGTATTAAGGTAAACCTAACCATAGCATAAAACATATGGATCCAAATCAGCCCCTTACGAAGCAACGCATAAACTAGGGTTTAAGCTTATGTCACTCTAGCAACCCATCATCTACTTATTACTTCCCAATGCCTTCCTCTAGGCCCAAATAATGGTGAAGTGTTATGTAGTTGACGTTCACATAACACCACTAGAGGCTAGACAACATACATCTCATCAAAATATCGAACGAATACCAAATTCACATGACTACTAATAGCAAGACTTCTCCCTTGTCCTCAGGAACAAACGTAACTACTCACAAAGCATATTCATGTTCATAATCAGAGGGGTAATAATATGCATAAAGGATCTGAACATATGATCTTCCACCAATTAAACCAACTAGCATCAACTACAAGGAGTAATTAACACTACTAGCAACCTACTAGCACCAATCCCGGACTTGGAGACAAGAATTGGATACAAGAGATGAACTAGGGTTTTGAGATGAGATGGTGCTGATGAAGATGTTGATGGAGATTGCCCTCTCCCGATGAGAGGAGCATTGGTCATGACGATGGCGATGATTTCCCCCTCCAGGAGGGAAGTTTCCCCGGTAGAACAGCTCTGCCGGAGCTCTAGATTGGATCCGCCAAGGTTCCGCCTCGTGGCAGCGAAGTTTCCTCCCGAAAGGTTGCTTCTTATTTTTTTCTCGACGAAAGACTTCATATAGGAGAAGATGGTCATTGGAGAGCCACCAGTGGGCCCACGAGGTAGGGGGCACGCCCTAGGGGGGGCGCCCCCACCCTCGTGGAAAGGGTGTGGGCCCCCTGGTCTTCATCTTTGGCGAGGATTTTTCATTATTTATTATAAGGTATTCCGTGGAGTTTCAGGACTTTTGGAGTTGTGCAGAATAGGTCTCTAATATTTGCTCCTTTTCCAGCCCAGAATTCCAGCTGCCGGCATTCTCCCTCCTTATATAAACCTTGTAAAATAAGAGAGAATAGCCATAAGTATTGTGACATAATGTGAAATAGCAGCCCATAATGCAATAAATATTGATATAAAAGCATGATGCAAAATGGACGTATCATTTTGCCGGAACGTTGAGTCCTTCCCGGTCCGGCAAATCTCAGGCACTCGATATGTCCTAGTTTGTAGCACAAGTCATGCCGAAATTCACGGAAAATTTCGGCATGACTTTTGCTAAAAAGTGGACAAATCGAGAACCTGAAATTTGCCGGAACGGAAATGAATCAACATTCCGGCAAAACATAGGCCACTCAGCTTCATTCCCTGGAAACAACAAAGCCACTTGGGCACAATCGAACCACTTCAATGAAAAGATATAACATGAGCAAACACTATTGAGGAATTTGCATAAACATGGCCACTTTAATGAAAAGATATAATCAACAATAATGAAATATGCAAATGAACATCAATGACATATATCATATAACAACAATCTTGTTTTTTGTTTACATAGCAACAATTAGTTTAACCAAGTTTTTGAAAAGAAAAACAATTCTGTTTTTTGTTTACAGCTAAATGCCATAGCTACTGTTTTTTATTTATAGCTAAATACTTTTCTTTTTTGTCTAAAGCTAAAAGTCTAGGAACTCCGTTTTCTCTAACCCTTCTGACCTCACTAAAATTTCCGTAGCAAGACCTTAGTTCCTACACGCAATTTCTTCAAAAATATTCAGGTCCATAGTCCAAATAATTCAAATTTCATTTGAATGAAATTTGGAACAGATTCAGGTCCATAGTCCAAATAATTTTTTATTGCCAATTGTTTTTTGTTTATAACCTCTGTTAATTTAAATCTAAATGCTACTATTATTTACATACCCTCTATTAATTTAAAGCAAATGGAATTACTATTTAGGCATTTTCCTAAAAATTTGCCCTAGCTAGTTTCCTAAAAAAATTGCTAATCATTTTTCCTAAATGCCGAAAAGTGCCTACTTCCCTAAACAAATCTAGGGTTCATATGAACACCTAGGGTTCATATGAACATCAACACAGCATCAACATATATATGAATTTCCCTAGCAGAGAGAGAGAGGAGGACAGGGGAGAGGAGAGGCAGAGCCTTACGGTCGGCGGCGAGGCCAGGCTCTGGCTCGGGCGGCGAAGGTCTTGGGTGGGCTCGGGCGGCAGCAGTGAGCTCGAGGGAGGCGACGGTGAGGTTGATGACGGCCTCGGGCGGCGGCTGTGAGGTTGAGGGCGGCCTCGGGCGGTGGCGGTGTGGTCGAAGGCGGCAGGGCGACGACGGTGATGGAGCAGTTGGGGGAGTGGGGGAGTGGAGGGGGAAGGACTTAGCGAAATTTTGAGCCCGCGCGGCCGGGGGTTAAGTCAAACTAGCAGTAGCGTGTTTTGCCGAAACGCGCTACAGCTATTCCTTTCTGTTTTATTTTTATTTTTCTTTTGTTTTCTTTACATTTTCTTTTTTTCATTTCTTCTTTTTCTATTTCTTTCATTTTCATTTACTTTTCTACTTATTTTTTTTATTTCATAGCAGTAGCGCTCTATAGCATAAACGCGCTGCTACAAAGTTTGTAGCAGTAGTGTGCTTCTGGAAGAACCGCTACTATTATTCCTAGCCTACCGGCACCGGCGAGGGAATTATAGTAGTAGCGCTTTTCTGCGTAGATGCGCTATTTCTACAACAATGGTTCTGGCATACTTTTGTCAAGCACTACTAATAAGTAGCAATAGCGTCGTGTTTTGACCAGCGCTACTGCTATACCTCTATGTATAAGGTTTTCCCTAGTAGTGAAGGCTGCAGACCTTTTCGCTTACCACACGTTAAGTTATTCAATCAAAGCTTTCACAATGGCCTGCAAGATAGTGGTAGTCTTGTCTCTATCGGTATTAGCATTCTTCATCTGCCTTGGTAAGCAAATTATCCATGGTTTTGCGGTTTTATGAAAAGTTGTACTCTCTCTATATAGTCCTAATGGGATGGCTTTGAAATTTACATCAGGTACTACTGAAGCTGGCCCGCAGTGCATGTACAAGCTTCATCCTTACTATCATGGTAGGTGCGAGACAGATTATGACAATGACAATTGTCAAAGTTCTTGTAAACAATTTGAGGCACCAAAGTACATGGGTGGTATGTGCCATGATGAACAATGCGTCTGTTATACCTGTTAATGATCATTGGACTCTTCCACTGCTTGGGCAGCCATGACGATATATCACTTGTGCCTTGGTGGACACCATCATGGAAAGATTTGAGCTCCTAGGAAGATTAATTTTTGTTGTATCTGAATAAATTTGCAATGTATCGATCTATGTTTTAGCAAGTATCTTTTTTCGATGAGTTACGATGAATATTTCCAATCAATTTATATCTTTTGCCTAACATCTTGTAGACACCTATATAGGGTGGGTCTATTTTACTATCACCACCTAACCTTATTCTACTATAACACTTTTCTTATATTCCTAACAGTAGACCCCTATTCCTAAAAAAATAGTAGACCCCGAAACGACCCGAACACAGCGAAAAAACTAAAAGGAAAAAACCCACCAACCCACCCTCCCGGCCGCGCTCAGAAGGCCACCACCCGACCCGCGCCGTTGCATGACCCTCCTGCGTACAGCCACCAGCGCCGGATCAGGCCACCACAGGCTCCCTGCACCACCAACAACCCCCTATCACGTCGGATCCGGTCGCCCCAGGTCACCTACCACGTTCTTCTATTCCCCATCTTCAACCACTTCAATCTGGGTGAGGAATCCCGATGCCATGAGACCGCACCTTTCCCTCATCGGCGATGCACAGGGTTAGTGCTAGGAGGGGAGGAACGCCTAGCCTCGGGGATCGTCGACGATGGAAATGGGGCACCATGCCCGGGCGCACCCCTACCTTCCATGCATCTCCTGGTGCGGTGTGACCCTCCCACGCCTCTTCAGCGCCTCGCCGGGTCCCATGGGTGCTCGCCTGTGGCTACCTCGTCCCAGGCAACCGGAAACTCGGATCCCACTGAACTATCGCCGTGGATGCGTGCTCTCCTAAACGGGTGGTCGGAGGTGCAGAGGAGGTGGTCTCCTCCATGGCGCATCCACCCTCGACGGCGGCGGCGACACCCGGTGGAAGAGTAGTAGCGAGGCGTGCAGTCCCCCTTTTTCCTATTTTCTCTCTCTCCAGATTCTGGCTATTGGGTTCGTTGCATCCATAGACAGCGGTTCTTAGTTTCTTGTGCTTTTATTTGAGAGAATCAAGTGTAGTGCACTCACTGTTGGTTGTTCTTGTGGTTCGGTTTACGGTTTATTGCAGATTTTTTGTACAAGTTATACAGAGCGATTTTTGAACAAAAGGTCAGTACTCTGACTTGTGAACAGAAGTGTTCATTTTCCCCAAATGTGTGGTCCACTTTTAGCACCCCTGTACCTACTCTGGTCTACAGGACGGCGGCTGCTGGCGTGCAGTTCGCTTGTGTTTGTGCGAAATGAGCTGTTTGACAACCACAAAAAACAGTAGTATTGTCAAAACTGCGGTATTTTCTCTGCATTAAAAAAACCTCAGACCTCTTTTTTTAAAACAGAGCACACGAAGAAAACAAGACCCTTCGTTACCGCCTTCCTCGCTCCCAGCCTCCCACACTGAAGATCGGGGGCCATGGGACAAGCCAACAGGAGGCAATGGAAGGAAAATAGTGTCCTTCCCTGCTCTCACTTGCGCTCCTCCTCTCCTCTTACGTGTTGTGCATCTGGTCAGCCCCCTGGCCTCGTCATGTCCAGGTTACTCATGCCATGGTCACACACGCTGCTGGCTGAGACTGTGCAGGCTGTTGTGTGCGATCATAGCCACACCGTACGTGTGCCGCGCTACCATGCCGCGGCCTTGCTCGCCGCTGCTTGCCGTGCATGCGTTGCTCCTGAACGCCTCACCGCGGCGCGCTCGCGGCTGCCAAGCCAGACCGACACCGTGCGCTTCTGTGCTGCCCCGCTGTGCTCCTGCTAGGTCTGTTTATGCATGGCCATTCAATTTGCAACCATTGATCAGCTAAATTCGTGCTTGTTTGCAACTACTATGAAACAACTAGCTAGCTAATTTACGTCGTTGCAAACATGCATCAGCCATACACTATCACCCAATACTACAAAATACTTTGATATGTGAAAACTGTGGTATCTAGTACCTGTAGACAAAAATACTGCAGTTTTTCAATACTATATTTTCTGCAAAACTATTTGATAGCAAAGTATTTTCTAAGTATTTAGAGAATACTACAATTTTCTATATTACCACAATTTTATTTACTGGTTGGTTGCCCCTAAAAACTGCGATTTTAAGGGCCAGTTTTTTAGACGGCTTAAAAAATAAGCTGTCTTTCCCTAGTTTAAAAAATAAGCCGTTATCAAAATTTGTTGAGGCTTTAAATTAATTATTCTATAACTAGTTCATAAGCCCCAATTAATAAGAGATTCGGCTTATGAGAAAAGCTGGGAAGAGGGCAGCTTATTTTTCAAGGCGCCAAAAAAATTGGCCCTAATACTACAATATTTTCCAAAACATTGTTTTTCCTTTGTATTATAAAAAGAATTGGAGACTCTTTTTTTAAAAACCGAGCAGAGGAAAAGAACGGCCTCGCACGTCATTATCTTCTTCCCTACTATTCTCAACTACCCGCCTCCCTCTACAAAAATAAATTGCGTCAGTCGCATGCTGCCGCCGTCCTGTCGGCTTTGTAGATGCCGCCGCGCGGTGCCCTTTAATTTCCTGTCAGCTCCGCTCATGTTGGGATGGACAACTCACTTCTGCTGCATGTAGGCCTCTCTCTGGCTCGCCGTTGTCCCGTCTACTAGAGGTGTAGCTCCGTCGCACCTCGATGGTGACACGGAAGAAGGCCAAGCCGCCCGTCCTCGTGTGCCATGCTGCGGAGTTTCCTATTTGGTCATGGCTGTTCAGCATAGTTCACTTAGCGCAAACTTCTATTTTTATGCTGAATTTTCGTGCTGAATTTTTTGATATATTATATGTTTTTTTCCGACATCGTATGCAAAAGTTATAGCCGTTTTACATTTTCCCTACACTTTTTGCAAAACATGTCCAAATTTAAGTTTTTAAATTTTCCTAACTAGTAGATGTAGTAATATAACTACCTCTCAAAGGATTTTATTTTTTGAAGTTTTTATCATTTTCTTTTGATTTTTCAAAACATAAAAGGCAATCCACGGGGGGGGGGGGGGGGGGGAGGGGAGGGAGGGGGGTAGAGTTTGAAAATGAGACCTTTAGTTCCGGTTTGAGACACAAACCGGGACTAAAGGGCATCGCACCCTTTAGTCCCGGTTCGTGTCTCAATCCGGGACTAAAGGTATATTCTTTAGTCCCGGTTTGAGACACAAACCGGGACTAAAGGGCATCACACCCTTTAGTCTCGGTTCGTGTCTCAAACCGGGACTAAAGGGCTCAGGTGAACCGGGACTAATGCCTTAGCCGCACGAACCGGGACCAATGCTCACATTAGTCCCGGTTCGTGACTGAACCGGGACTAATGTGAATATTGCCCCGTGACCAAAGCCTTGTTTTCTACTAGTGAATCATCATCAAAGACAAATGGTATATCTTTTTGTAATAAATTAGTCAGAGGCCGAGGAATTTTTGAGAAGTCCTTAATGAACCTCCTATAAAATCTGGCGTGACCAAGGAAACTTCTTATACCTTTGATGTCCTTGGGACATGGCATCTTTTCAATAGCATCAACCTTGGCTTTATCAACTTCAATACCTCTTTCAGAAAATTTATGCCCCAAGACAATACCTTCATTAACCATAAAGTGACACTTTTCCCAATTCAAGACAAGATTAGTTTCTTCACATCTCTGCAAAACTCGATCAAGATTGCTCAAGCAATCATCAACAGAAGATCCATAGACGGAAAAGTCGTCCATGAAAACCTCACAAATCTTTTCACAAAAGTCAGAGAATATAGCCATCATGCATCTTTGAAAGGTAGCGGGTGCATTACATAAACCAAAAGGCATACGTCTATAAGCAAAAGTACCAAAAGGGCATGTAAAGTAGTCTTTGACTGATTTTTAGCCGACACAGGTATTTGCGAGAAACCAGAATAACCATCTAGAAAATAGTAATGTGTATGTTTGCATAATCTTTCTAGCATTTGATCGATAAAAGGTAAGGGGTAATGATCTTTCTTAGTAGCCTTATTTAATTTTCGGAAATCAATTACCATCATATAACCTGTAATAATTCTTTGTGGAATCAATCCATCTTTATCATTAGGAACAACAGTAATACCTCCCTTCTTAGGGGCACAATGAACAGGACTTACCCACTGACTATCAGCAACGAGATAAATTATATCTGCCTCTAGAAGCTTTAGTATTTCTTTTCTTACCACTTCTTTCATTTTAGGATTCAGACGTCGTTGAGGATGACGAACTGGTTTGGCATCTGCTTCCAAATTTATTTTATGTTGACATAGAGTGGGACTAATGCCCTTAAGGTCATCAAGAGTATATCCAACAGCAGCACGGTGCTTCTTCAGAGTTTCCAATAATCTTTCTTCTTCATGCTCTGAAAGGTTAGCACTAATAATAACAGGATATATCTTCTTTTCATCAAGATAAGCATATTTAAGATTATCAGGCAATGGTTTAAGCTCAAGCACGGGATCACCCTTAGGTGGAGGGGGATCCCCTAGGATTTCAACAGGCGAATTGTGTTCCAGAATAGGTTCCTGTTTAAAGAATACTTCATCTATTTCCCTTCTTTCATGTTGGAAATATGCCCTAGAGGCAATAATAAATTAGTTATTATTATATTTCCTTGTTCATGATAATCGTTTATTATCCATGCTAGAATTGTATTGATAGGAAACTCAGATACATGTGTGGATACATAGAGAACACCATGTCCCTAGTAAGCCTCTAGTTGACTAGCTCGTTGATCAATAGATGGTTACGGTTTCCTGACCATGGACATTGGATGTCATTGATAACGGGATCACATCATTAGAAGAATGATGTGTGGGAGGGGACCAGCCCCAGGTGGGTTGGTGCGCCCCCCCCCACAAGGGCCCAAGGCGCCTAAGGGGAGGAGGGGGGCAAACCCTAAGGGCAGATGGGCCTTAGGGCCCATGCCTGGTGCGCCTCCCTCTCCCCCTCCCCTTGGCCGCCCCACCAGATGGGATCTGGGATGGCCGCCGCCCCTAGGGTGGAACCCTAGGTGGGGCGCAGCCCCCCCTCTCCCCCTATATATAGTGGAGGCAAAGGAGCAGCCCATAGACAAAGTTTCTTCTCTTGTTGGCGCAACCCTACCTCTCTTTCTACTCATATCTCGCGGTGCTTGGCGAAGCCCTGCTGGATCACCATGCTCCTCCACCACCACCACGCCGTTGTGCTGCTGCTGGATGGAGTCTTCCTCAACCTCTCCCTCTCTCCTTGCTAGATCAAGGCATGGGAGACGTCACCGGGCTGTACGTGTGTTGAATGCGGAGGTGCCGTCCGTTCGGCACTAGGATCTCCGGTGATTTGGATCACGACGAGTACGACTCCTTCAACCCCATTCTCTTGAACGCTTCCGCTTAGCGATCTACAAGGGTATGTAGATGCACTCTCCTTCCCCTCATTGCTGGTTTCTCTATAGATAGATCTTGGTGACACGTAGGAAAATTTTGAATTTCTGCTACGTTCCCCAACAGTGGCATCATGAGCTAGGTCTATGCGTAGTTTCTATGCATGAGTAGAACACAAAGTAGTTGTGGGCGTTGATTTTGTTCAATATGCTTACCGTTACTAGTCCAATCTTGATTCGGTGGCATTGTGGGATGAAGCGGCCCGTACCGACCTTACATGTACTCTTACGTGAGACTGGTTCCACCGACTGACATGCACTAGTTGCATAAGGTGGCTAGCGGGTGTCTGTCTCTCCCACTTTAGTCGGATCGGATTCGATGAAAAGGGTCCTTATGAAGGGTAAATAGCAATTGGCATATCACGTTGTGGTTTTTGCGTAGGTAAGAAACGTTTTTGCTAGAAACCCATAGCAGCCACGTAAAACATGCAAACAACAATTAGAGGACGTCTAACTTGTTTTTGCAGGGTATGCTATGTGATTTGATATGGCCAAGAAGAATGTGATGAATGATATGTGATGTATGAGATTGATCATGTTCTTGTAATAGGAATCACGACTTGCATGTCGATGAGTATGACAACCGGCAGGAGCCATAGGAGTTGTCTTTATTTATTGTATGACCTGCGTGTCATTGAACAACGCCATGTAATTACTTTACTTTATTGCTAACCAGTAGCCATAGTAGTAGAAGTAATAAGTTGGCGAGACAACTTCATGGAGACACAATGATGGAGATCATGGTGTCATGCCGATAACGATGATGATCATGGAGCCCCGAAGATGGAGATCAAAAGGAGCAATATGATATTGGCCATATCATGTCACTATTTGATTGCATGTGATGTTTATCATGTTTATACTGTTGGGTTTCGTAGTAATTTCAAAAAATTTCCTATGCACACGCAAGATCATGTGATGTATAGCAACGAGAGGGGAGAGTGTTGTCTACGTACCCACGCAGACCGACTGCGGAAGCGTTGACGCAACGTAGAGGAAGTAGTCGTACGTCTTCACGATCCAACCGATCAAGCACCGAAACTATTGCACCTCCGAGTTCGAGCACACGTTCAGCTCGATGACGATCCCCAGACTCCGATCCAGAAAAGCGTTGGGGAAAAGTTCCGTCAGCACGATGGCGTGGTGACGATCTTGATGCACTACAGCAGCAGGGCTTCGCCTAAACTCTGCTACAGTATTATCGAGGAATATGGTGGCTGGGGGCACCGCACATGGCTAAGCAATAGATCACGTGGATCAACTTATGTGTTCTAGGGTGCCTCTACCTCAGTATATAAAGGACTAGAGGGGGGGAGGCTGGCCGGCCAAGGTGTGGCGCGCCAGGAGAGTCCTACTCCCTCTGGGAGTAGGATCCCCCCCCCCAATCCTAGTTGGAATAGGATTCGCGGAGGGGGAAAAGAGAGAGAGGGGGCCGGCCACCTCTCCTAGTCCTAATAGGACTAGGGGAAGGGGGAGGCGCGCAGCCCATGTAGGGCTGCCTCTTCTATTTTCCACTAAGGCCCATCATGGCCCATTTAGCTCACGGGGGGTTCCGGTAACCTCCCGGTACTCCGGTAAAATCCCGATTTCACCCGGAACACTTTCGATATCCAAACATAGGCTTCCAATATATCAATCTTTACGTCTCGACCATTTCGGGACTCCTCGTCATGTCTGTGATCACATCCGGGACTCCAAACAACCTTCGGTACATCAAAATGCATAAACTCATAATATTGCTGTCGTCGTAACCTTACGCGTGCGGACCCTACGGGTTCGAGAACAATGTAGACATGACCGAGACACGTCTGCGGTCAATAACCAATAGCGGGACCTGGATGCCCATATTGGCTCCTACATATTCTACGAAGATCTTTATCGGTCAGACCGCATAACAACATACGTTGTTCCCTTTGTCATTGGTATGTTACTTGCCCGAGATTCGATCGTCGGTATCCAATACCTAGCTCAATCTCGTTACCGGCAAGTCTCTTTACTCGTTCCGTAATACATCATCTCACAACTAACATATTAGTTGCAATGCTTGCAAGGCTTATGTGATGTGCATTACCGAGAGGGCCCAGAGATACCTCTCCGACAATTGGAGTGACAAATCCTAATCTCGAAATACGCCAACCCAACATCTACCATTGGAGCCACCTGTAGAGCTCCTTTATAATCACCCGTTTACGTTGTGACGTTTGGTAGCACACAAAGTGTTCCTCCGGCAAACGGGAGTTGCATAATCTCATAGTCATAGGAACATGTATAAGTCATGAAGAAAAGCAATAGTAACATACTAAACGATCGGGTGCTAAGCTAATGGAATGGGTCATGTCAATCAGATCATTCAACTAATGATGTGACCTCGTTAATCAAATATCAACTCTTTGTTCATGATTAGGAAACGTAACCATCTTTGATTAATGAGCTAGTCAAGTAGAGGCATACTAGTGACACTCTGTTTGTCTATGTATTCACACATGTATTATGTTTCCGGTTAATACAATTCTAGCATGAATAATAAACATTTATCATGATATAAGGAAATAAATAATAACTTTATTATTGCCTCTAGGGCATATTTCCTTCAGTCTCCCACTTGCACTAGAGTCAATAATCTAGATTACACTGTAATGATTCTAACACCCATGGAGCTTTGGTGCTGATCATGTTTTGCTCGTGGAAGAGGCTTAGTCAAAGGGTCTGCAACATTCAGATCCGTATGTATCTTGCAAATTTCTATGTCTCCCACCTGGACTAGATCCCGGATTGAATTGAAGCGTCTCTTGATGTGTTTGGTCCTTTTGTGAAATATGGATTCCTTTACCAAGGCAATTGCACCAGTATTGTCACAAAAGATTTTCATTGGACCCGATGCACTAGGTATTACACCTAGATCGGATATGAACTCCTTCATCCAGACTCCTTCGTTCGCTGCTTCCGAAGCAGCTATGTACTCCGCTTCACATGTAGATACCGCTACGACGCTTTGTTTAGAACTGCACCAACTGACAGCTCCACCGTTTAATGTAAACACGTATCCGGTTTGCAATTTAGAATTGTCCGGATCAGTGTCAAAGCTTGCATCAACGTAACCTTTTACAGTGAGCTCTTTGTCACCTCCATATACGAGAAACATATCCTTGGTCCTTTTCAGGTATTTCAGGATGTTCTTGACCGCTGTCCAGTGATCCACTCCTGGATTACTTTGGTACCTCCCTGCTAAACTTATAGCAAGGCACACATCAGGTCTGGTACACAGCATTGCATACATGATAGAGCCTATGCCTGAAGCATAGGGAACATCTTTCATTTTCTCTCTATCTTCTGCAGTGGTCGGGCATTGAGTCTGACTCAACTTCACACCTTGTAACACAGGCAAGAACCCTTTCTTTGCTTGATCCATTTTGAACTTCTTCAAAATCTTGTCAAGGTATGTGCTTTGTGAAAGTCCAATTAAGCGTCTTGATCTATCTCTATAGATCTTTATGCCTAATATGTAAGCAGCTTCACCGAGGTCTTTCATTGAAAAACTCTTATTCAAGTATCCCTTTTTGCTATCCAGAAATTCTATATCATTTCCAATTAGAAATATGTCATCCACATATGATATCGGAAATGCTACAGAGCTCCCACTCACTTTCTTGTAAATACAGGCTTCTCCGAAAGTCTGTATAAAACCAAATGCTTTGATCACACTATCAAAACGTTTATTCCAACTCCGAGAGGCTTGCACCAGTCCATAAATGGATCGCTGGAGCTTGCACACTTTGTTAGCTCCCTTTGGATCGACAAAACCTTCCGGTTGCATCATATACAACTCTTCTTCCAGAAATCCATTCAGGAATGCAGTTTTGACATCCATCTGCCAAATTTCATAATCATAAAATGCGGCAATTGCTAACATGATTCGGACAGACTGAAGCATCGCTACGAGTGAGAAGGTCTCATCGTAGTCAACCCCTTGAACTTGTCGAAAACCTTTTGCGACAAGTCGAGCTTTGTAGACAGTAACATTACCATCAGCATCAGTCTTCTTTTTGAAGATCCATTTATTCTCAATTGCTTGCCGATCATCGGGCAAGTCAACAAAAGTCCATACTTTGTTCTCATACATGGATCCCATCTCAGGTTTCATGGCTTCAAGCCACTTTGCGGAATCTGAGCTCACCATCGCTTCTTCATAGTTCGTAGGTTCATCATGATCTAGTAGCATGATTTCCAGAACAGGATTACCGTACCACTCTGGCACGGATCTTACTCTGGTTGATCTACGAGGTTCAGTAGTATCTTGATCTGAAGTTTCATGATCATCATCATTAGCTTCCTCACTTATTGGTGTAGGTGTCGCAGAAACAGATTTCTGTGATGTACTACTCTCCAATAAAGGAGCAGGTACAGTTACCTCGTCAAGTTCTACTTTCCTCCCACTCACTTCTTTCAAGAGAAACTCCTTCTCTAGAAAGGATCCATTCTTAGCAACGAATGTCTTGCCTTCGGATCTGTGATAGAAGGTGTACCCAATAGTCTCCTTTGGGTATCCTATGAAGACACATTTCTCCGATTTGGGTTCGAGCTTATCAGGTTGAAGGTTTTTCACATAAGCATCGCAGCCCCAAACTTTAAGAAACGACAACTTTGGTTTCTTGCCAAACCACAGTTCATAAGGCGTCGTCTCAACGGATTTTGATGGTGCCCTATTTAACGTGAATGCGGCCGTCTCTAAAGCATAACCCCAAAACGATAGCGGTAAATCAGTAAGAGACATCATAGATCACACCATATCTAGTAAAGTACGATTACGACGTTCGGACACACCATTACGCTGTGGTGTTCCGGGTGGCGTGAGTTGCGAAACTATTCCACAATTTTTCAAATGTACACCAAACTCGTAACTCAAATATTCTCCTCCACGATCAGATCGTAGAAATTTTATTTTCTTGTTACAATGATTTTCAACTTCACTCTGAAATTCTTTGAACTTTTCAAATGTTTCAGATTTATGTTTCATTAAGTAGATATACCCATATCTGCTTAAGTCATCTGTGAAGGTGAGAAAATAACGATATCCGCCACGAGCCTCAATATTCATCGGACCACATACATCGGTATGTATGATTTCCAACAAATCTGTTGCTCTCTCCATAGTACCGGAGAACGGTGTTTTAGTCATCTTGCCCATGAGGCACGGGTCGCAAGTACCAAGTGATTCATAATCAAGTGGTTCCAAAAGTCCATCAGTATGGAGTTTCTTCATGCGCTTTACACCGATGACCTAAACGATAGTGCCACAAATAAGTTGCACTCTCATTATCAACTCTGCATCTTTTGGCTTCAACATTATGAATATGTGTGTTACTACTATCGAGATTCAACAAGAATAGACCACTCTTCAAGGGTGCATGACCATAAAAGATATTACTCATATAAATAGAACAAGCATTATTCTCTGATTTAAATGAATAACCGTCTCGCATTAAACAAGATCCAGATATAATGTTCATGCTCAACGCTAGCACCAAATAACAATTATTTAGGTCTTATATTAATACCGAAGGTAGATGTAGAGGTAGCGTGCCGACCGCGATCACATCGACTTTGGAACCGTTTCCCACGCGCATCGTCACCTCGTCCTTTGCCAGTGCCCGCTTATTCCGTAGTCCCTGTTTCGAGTTGCAAATATTAGCAACAGAACCAGTATCAAATACCCAGGTGCTACTGCGAGCTCTAGTAAGGTACACATCAATAACATGTATATCACATATACCTTTGTTCACCTTGCCATCCTTCTTATCCGCCAAATACTTGGGGCAGTTCCGCTTCCAGTGACCAGTCTGCTTGCAGTAGAAGCACTCAGTTTCAGGCTTAGGTCCAGACTTGGGTTTCTTCTCCTGAGCAGCAACTTGCTTGCTGTTCTTCTTGAAGTTCCCCTTCTTCTTCCCTTTGCCCTTTTTCTTGAAACTAGCGGTCTTGTTAACCATCAACACTTGATGCTCCTTCTTGATTTCTACCTCCGCAGCTTTCAGCATTGCGAAGAGCTCGGGAATAGTCTTGTTCATCCCTTGCATATTATAGTTCATCACGAAGCTCTTGTAGCTTGGTGGCAGTGATTGGAGAATTCTGTCAATGACGCAATCATACGGAAGATTAACTCCCAATTGAATCAAGTGATTATTATACCTAGACATTTTGAGTATATGCTCACTGACAGAACTGTTCTCCTCCATCTTGCAGCTATAGAACTTATTGGAGACTTCATATCTCTCAATCCGAGCATTTGCTTGAAATATTAACTTCAACTCCTGGAACATCTCATATGCTCCATGACGTTTAAAACGTCGTTGAAGTCCCGATTCTAAGCCGTAAAGCATGGCACACTGAACTATCGAGTAGTCATCAGCTTTGCTCTGCCAGACGTTCATAACATCTGGTGTTGCTCCAGCAGCAGGCCTGGCACCCAGCGGTGCTTCCAGGACGTAATTCTTCTGAGCAGCAATGAGGATAATCCTCAAGTTACGGACCCAGTCCGTATAATTGCTACCATCATCTTTCAACTTTGCTTTCTCAAGGAACGCATTAAAATTCAACGGAACAACACCACGAGCCATCTATCTACAATCAACATAAACAAGCAAGATACTATTAGGTACTAAGTTCATGATAAGTTTAAGTTCAATTAATCAAATTACTTAAGAACTCCCACTTAGATAGACATCCCTCTAATCTTCTAAGTGATTACATGATCCAAATCAACTAAACCATAACCGATCATCACGTGAGATGGAGTAGTTTTCAATGGTGAACATCGTTATGTTGATCATATCTACTATATGATTCACGCTCGACCTTTCGGTCTCCGTGTTCCGAGGCCATATCTGCATATGCTAGGCTCGTCAAGTTTAACCTGAGTATTCTGCGTGTGCAAAACTGGCTTGCACCCGTTGTAGATGGACGTAGAGCTTATCACACCCGATCATCACGTGGTGTCTGGGCACGACGAACTTTGGCAACGGTGCATACTCAGGGAGAACACTTCTTGATAATTTAGTGAGAGATCATCTTATAATGCTACCATCAATCAAAGCAAGATAAGATGCATAAAAGATAAACATCACATGCAATCAATATAAGTGATATGATATGGCCATCATCATCTTGTGCTTGTGATCTCCATCTCCGAAGCACCGTTATGATCACCATCGTCACCGGCGCGACACCTTGATCTCCATCGTAGCATCGTTGTCATCTCGCCAATCTTATGCTTCCACGACTATCACTACCGCTTAGTAATAAAGTAAAGCATTACATCGTGATTGCATTGCATACAATAAAGCGACAACCATATGGCTCCTGCCAGTTGCCGATAACTCGGTTACAAAACATGATCATCTCATACAATAAAATTCAGCATCATGCCTTGACCATATCACATCACAACATGCCCTGCAAAAACAAGTTAGACGTCCTCTACTTTGTTGTTGCAAGTTTTACGGGGCTGCTACGGGCTTAAGCAAGAACCAATCTCACCTACGCATCAAAACCACAAGGATAGTTTGTCAAATAGACTCCATTTTAACCTTCGCAAGGACCGGGCGTAGCCATACTTGGTTCAACTAAAGTTGGAGAGACAGTCGCCCGCAAGCCACCTGTGTGCAAAGCACGTCGGGGGAACCATTCTCGCGTAAGCGTACGCGTAATGTTCGTCCGGGTCGTCTCGTCCAACAATGCCGCCGAACCAAAGTATGACATGCTGGTAGGCAGTATGACTTATATCGCCCACAACTCACTTGTGTTCTACTCGTGCATATAACATCAACATAAATAACCTAGGCTCGGATGCCACTGTTGGGTTTCGTAGTAATTTCAAAAAATTTCCTACGCACACGCAAGATCATGTGATGTATAGCAACGAGAGGGGAGAGTGTTGTCTACGTACCCAAGCAGACCGACTGCAGAAGCATTGACGCAACATAGAGGAAGTAGTCGTACGTCTTCACGATCCAACCGATCAAGCACCGAAACTACGGCACCTCCGAGTTCGAGCACATGTTCAGCTCAATGACGATCCCCGGACTCCGATCCAGCAAAGTGTTGGGGAAAAGTTCCGTCAGCACGACGGCGTGGTGACGATCTTGATGCACTACAGCAGCAGGGCTTCGCCTAAACTCTGCTACAGTATTACCGAGGAATATGCTGGCTGGGGGCACTGCACACGGCTAAGGAATAGATCATGTGGATCAACTTGTGTGTTCTAGGGTGCCTCTACCTCAGTATATAAAGGACTAGAGGGGGGGAGGCTGGCCGGCCAAGGTGTGGCGCGCCAGGAGAGTCCTACTCCCTCTGGGAGTAGGATTCCCCCCCCCCAATCCTAGTTGGAATAGGATTCGCGGAGGGGGAAAAGAGAGAGAGGGGGCCGGCCACCTCTCCTAGTCCTAATAGGACTAGGGGAAGGGGGAGGCGCGCAGCCCATGTAGGGCTGCCTCTTCTCTTTTCCACTAAGGCCCATCATGGCCCATTTAGCTCCCGGGGGGGGGGGGGGTTCCGGTAACCTCCCGGTACTCCGGTAAAATCCCGATTTCACCCGGAACACTTCCGATATCCAAATATAGGCTTCCAATATATCAATCTTTACGTCTCGACCATTTTGAGACTCCTCGTCATGTCCGTGATCACATCTGGGACTCCGAACAACCTTCGGTACATCAAAATGCATAAACTCATAATATTACTGTCATCGTAACCTTAAGCGTGCGGACCCTACGGGTTCGAGAACAATGTAGACATGACCGAGACACGTCTCCGGTCAATAACCAATAGCGGGACCTGGATGCCCATATTGGCCCCTACATATTCTACGAAGATCTTTATCGGTCAGACCGCATAACAACATATGTTGTTCCCTTTGTCATCGGTATGTTACTTGCCCGAGATTCGATCGTCGGTATCCAATACCTAGCTCAATCTCGTTACCGGCAAGTCTCTTTACTCGTTCCATAATACATCATCTCACAACTAACATATTAGTTGCAATGCTTGCAAGGCTTATGTGATGTGCATTACCGAGAGGGCCCAGAGATACCTCTCCGACAATCGGAGTGACAAATCCTAATCTCGAAATACGCCAACCCAACATCTACCATTGGAGACACCTGTAGAGCTCCTTTATAATCACCCATTTACGTTGTGACGTTTGGTAGCACACAAAGTGTTCCTCCGGCAAATGGGAGTTGCATAATCTCATAGTCATAGGAACATGTATAAGTCATGAAGAAAAGCAATAGCAACATACTAAACGATCGGGTGCTAAGCTAATGGAATGGGTCATGTCAATCAGATCATTCAACTAATGATGTGACCTCGTTAATCAAATATCAACTCTTTGTTCATGGTTAGGAAACGTAACCATCTTTGATTAACGAGCTAGTCAAGTAGAGGCATACTAGTGAATCTCTGTTTGTCTATGTATTCACACATGTATTATGTTTCCGGTTAATACAATTCTAGCATGAATAATAAACATTTATCATGATATAAGGAAATAAATAATAACTTTATTATTGCCTCTAGGGCATATTTCCTTCATATACATCTTATTTGCTTAGAACGATGGTAGCTTAAATAAGATGGTCCCTCACTAAAATTTCAAGAGAAGTGTTCTCCCTAACTGTGCACTGTTGCGAAAGTTCGTCGTTTCGAAGCACCACGTGATGATCGGGTGTGATAGATTCTTACGTTCGAATACAACGGGTGTTGACGAGCCTAGCATGTACAGACATGGCCTCGGAACACATGCGAAACACTTAGGTTAACTTGACGAGCCTAGCATGTACAGACATGGCCTCGGAACACAAGAGACCGAAAGGTCGAGCATGAGTCGTATGGTAGATACGATCAACATGAAGATGTTCACCGATGATGACTAGTCCGTCTCACGTGATGATCGGACACGGCTTAGTTGACTCGGATCATGTAATCACTTAGATGACTAGAGGGATGTCTATCCGAGTGGGAGTTCATAAGATGAACTTGTTTATCCTGAACATAGTCAAAAGGATTTTCCAAATTATGTCATAGCTCACGCTTTAGTTCTACTGTTTAGATATGTTCCTAGAGAAGAATTAGTTGAAAGTTGATAGTAGAAATTATGCAGACAGTAGAAGGCTTATGTCCTTAATGCACCGCTCAGTGTGCTGAACCTCGAACGTCGTCTGTGGATGTTGCGAACATCTGACATACACATTTTGATAACTACGTGATAGTTCAGTTAAACGGTTTAGAGTTGAGGCACCGCCAGAAAGACAAAAAAAAGATTCTAAGGAATCAAAAAAAGGAAAAATTGGGTCTATGTTCAACGAAAAAAAATTCTCAAGAGCAAGGAAAAGTATTTTGTTTCCGTTCGCCCTACAGTGGCATATGAAATGGACGAAGGAAGAAATTTAGCAACCGAAGACGTTTTAAAACGTCGCGAAACATATGAGATGTTTCGAGGGCTGAAATTGGGATTTCAGGCTCGTGCCCACGTCAAGAGGTATAAGACCTCCGACGGTTTTCTTAGCCTGCAAACTAAGGGAGAAAAGCTCAATTGTTGGGCTTGTGCTCAGATTGTATGAGTACAACAATCGCTTGAATCGAGTGGGAGTTGATCTTCCAGATGAAATAGTGATGGTTCTCCGAAGTCATTACCACCAAGCTGCTAGAGCTTCTTGATGAACTATAATATATCAGGGACATATATGATGATCCTTGAGATATTCGCGATGTTTGACACCACAAAAGTAGAAATCAAGAAGGAGCATCAATTGTTGATGGTTGGTGAAACCACTAGTTTCAAGAAGGGCAAGGGCAAGAAGGGATACTTCATGAAACGGCAAATCAGCTGCTGTTCTAGTGAAGAAACCCAAAGTTGAACCCAAGCCCGAGACTAAGTGCTTCTGTAATAAGGGGAACAGTCACTGAAGCAGAACCACCCTAGATACTTGGTAGATGAGAAGGCTGGCAAGGTCGACAGAAGTATATTGGATATGCATTATAATGTGTACTTTACTAGTACTCCTAGTAGCACCAGGGTATTAGATACCGGTTCGGTTGCTAAGCGTTAGTAACTCGAAACAAAAGGCTACAGAATAAATGGAGACTAGCTAAAAGGTGAGATGAAGATATGTGTTGGAAGTATTTCCAAGGTTGATCAAACATCGCACGCTCCCTCTACCATCGAGATTGGTGTTTGCGTTGAGCATAGACATGATTGGATTATGTCTATCGCGATACGGTTATTCATTTAAGGAGAATAATGGTTACTCTGTTTATTTGAATAATACCATCCCGATCGTAGTGATACACATTTTCATGCCAAAGGTATAAGATAGTAATGATAATACCACACAAATGTGGCACTGCAATTTGAGTCATATTGGTATAAAACGCATGAAGAAGCTCCATGTTGATGGATCTTTGGACTCACTCATTTTTGAAAGGATCGAGACATGCAAACCATGTTTGTTGGTAGATATGCATGAAGAAACTCTATACAAATGGATCGTTTGGACTCACTTGATTTTGAATCACTTGAGACATGCAAATCATACCACATGGGCAAGATGACTGAAAGCCTCGTTTTCAGTAAAATGGAACTAGAAAGCAACTTGTTGGAAGTAATACATTTTGATGTGTGCAGTCCAATGAGTGCTGAGGCGTGTAGTGGATATCGTTATGTTCTTACTTCACAGATGATTTGAGTAGATGTTGAGTATATTTACTTGATGAATCACGAGTCTGAATTATTGAAAGGTTCAAGTAATTTCAGGGTGAAGGTGAGAGATCGTCGTGACAAGAGGATAAAATATCTATGATATGATCATAGAGATGAATATCTGAATTACGAGTTTGGCACAGAATTAAGACATTGTGGAAATTGTTTCGCAACTAATAAAGCCTTGAACACCATAGTGTGATGGTGTGTCCGAACATCATAACTGCACCCTATTGGATATGATGCATACCATGATGTCTCTTATCGAATTACCATGATAGTTTATGGGTTAGGCATTAGAGACAACCACATTCACTTTAAATAAGGCACCACGTAATTCCTATGAGATGACACCGTATGAACTATGGTTTAGAGAAACCTAAGCTGTCATTTCTTAAAAGTTTGGGGCTGCGACGCTTATGTGAAAAAGTTTCAGGCTGATAAGCTCGAACTCAAAGCGGATAAATGCATCTTCATAGGACACCCAAAACAGTTGGGTATACCTCCTGTCTCAGATTCGAAAGCAATAAGGGATTGTTTCTAGAATCGGGTCCTTTCTCGAGGAAAAGTTTCTCTCGAAAGAATTGAGTGGGAGGATGGTGGAGACTTGATGAGGTTATTGAACCGTCTCTTCATCTAGTGTGTGGTAGGGCATAGGGAGTTGTTCCTGTGCCACCTACACCAATTGAAGTGGAAGCTTATGATAGTGATCATGAAACTTCAGATCAAGTCACTACCAAACCTCGTAGGACGACAAGGATGCATACTACTTCAGAGTGGTACGTAATCCTGTCTTGGAAGTCATGTTGCTAGACAACAATGAACCTACGAGCTATGGAGAAGCGATGGTGGGCCTGGATTCCAAAATGGCTCGAGGCCATATAATCCGAGAGAGGATCCATATATGAGAACAAAGTGTAGACTTAGGAATAACTACTTGATGGTCGTAAGGCTGTTAGGTACATATGGATTTTAAAAGGAAGACGAACAATGATGGTAAGTATCACCATTAAGAAATCTCGACTTGTCGTTAAGATGTTTTCCGACAAGTTCAAGGAGTTTACTACGATGAGACTTTCTCACTCGTAGCGATGCTAAGAGTCTGTTGGAATTATATTAGCGAGTACTGCATTATTTATGAAATCTTGCAGACAGGATGCCAAAACATTGTTTCCTTGATGATTTTCTTGAGGAAAGGTTGTATGTGATACAACCGGAAGGTTTTGTCAATCCTGAAAGATGCTAACAAGTATGCAAAGCTCCAGCAATCCTTCTAAGGACTGGAGTAAGCATCTCGAAGTTGGAATGTCTGCTTTGATGAGATGATCAAAGTTTTGGGTGTATACAAAGTTTATGAGAAACTTGTATTTCCAAAGAAGTGAGTGGGAGCACTATAGAATTTCCGATGAGTATATGTTGTTAACATATTGTTGATCGGAAATGATGTAGAATTTCTGGAAAGCATGCGGAGTTATTTGAAAAGTGTTTTTCAATGGAAAACCTGGATTAGGCTACTTGAGTATTGAGCATTAAGATCTATAAGGATAGATCAAAACGCTTAATAGTACTTTCAAATGAATACATACCGTGACAAGATTTTGAAGGAGTTCAAAATGGATCGGCAAAGAAGGAGTTCTTGGCTATGTTATAAGGTGTGAACATTGAGTAAGACTCGAAACCTGACCGCGGCAGAATAGAGAGAAAGGACGAAGGTCGTCCCCTATGCTTTAGACGTAGGCTCTACAGTATGCTATGCTGTGTACCGCACCTGAAGTGTGCCTTGCCATGAGTCAGTCAAGGGGTACAAGAGTGATCCAAGAATGGATCACAGGACAACGGTCAAAGTTATCCTTACTAACTAGTGGACTAAGGAATTTTCTCGATTATGGAGGTGGTAAAAGAGTTCGTCGTAAAGGGTTACACCGATGCAAACTTTGACACTAATCCAGATTATTCTGAGTAGTAAACTGGATTCGTATAGTAGAACAGTTATTTGGAATAGCTCCAAATAGAACGTGGTAGCTGCATCTGGGAGATAACATAGAGATTTGTAAAGCACACACGGATCTGAAAGATTCAGACCCGTTGACTATAACATCTCTCACAAGCATAACATGATCAAACCCAGAACTCATCGAGTGTTAATCACATGGTAATGTGAACTAGATTATTGACTCTAGTAAACTCTTTGGGTGTTAGTCACATGGGGATGTGACCTTGAGTGTTAATCACATAGCGATGTGAACTGGATTATTGACTCTAGTGCAAGTGGGAGACTGTTGGAAATATGCCCTAGAGGCAATAATAAATTAGTTATTATTATATTTCCTTGTTCATGATAATCGTTTATTATCCATGCTAGAATTGTATTGATAGGAAACTTAGATACTTGTGTGGATACATAGACAACACCATGTCCCTAGTAAGCCTCTAGTTGACTGGCTCGTTGATCAATAGATGGTTACGGTTTCGTGACCATGGACATTGGATGTCATTGATAACGGGATCACATCATTAGAAGAATGATGTGATGGACAAGACCCAATCCTAAGCATAGCACAAGATCATGTAGTTCGCATGCTAAAGCTTTTCTAATGTCAAGTATCATTTCCTTAGACCATGAGATTGTGCAACTCCCGGATACCATAGGAATACTTTGGGCGTGCCAAACGTCACAACGTAACTGGGTGGCTATAAAGGTGCACTACGGGTATCTCCGAAAGTGTCTGTTGGGTTGGCACGAATCGAGACTGGGATTTGTCACTCCGTGTGACGGAGAGGTATCTCTGGACCCACTCGGTAGGACATCATCATAATGTGCACAATGTGATAAAGGAGTTGATCATGGGATGATGTGTTACGGAACGAGTAAAGAGACTTGCCGGTAACGAGATTGAACAAGGTATCGAGATACCGACGATCGAATCTCGGGCAAGTACAATACTGCTAGACAAAGGGAATTGTATACAGGATTGATCGAATCCTTGACATCGTGGTTCATCCGATGAGATCATCGTGGAACATGTGGGAACCAGCATGGGTATCCAGATCCCGCTGTTGGTTATTGACCGGAGGACGTCTCGGTCATGTCTGCATGGTTCCCGAACCCGTAGGGTCTACACACTTAAGGTTCGATGACGCTAGGGTTATAAAGGAAGTTTGTATGTGGTTACCGAATGTTGTTCGGAGTCCTGGATGAGATCCCGGACAACACAAGGAGTTTCGAAATGGTCCGGAGGTAAAGATTTATATATGGGAAGTCCTGTTTTGGTCACCGGAAAAGTTTCGGGTTTTATCGGTAACGTACCGGGACCACCAGGAGGGTCCCGAGGGTCCACCAAGTGGGGCCACCGGCCCTGGAGGGCTGCATGGGCCAAGTGTGGGAGGGGACCAGCCCCAGGTGGGCTGGTGCACTCCCCCACAAGGGCCCAAGGCGCCTAAGGGGAGGAGGGGGGCAAACCCTAAGGGCAGATGGGCCTTAGGGCCCATGCCTGGTGCGCCTCCCTCTCCTCCTCCCCTTGGCCGCCCCACCAGATGGGATCTGGGATGGCCGCCGCCACTAGGGTGGAACCCTAGGTGGGGCGCAGCCCCCCCTCTCCCCCTATATATAGTGGAGGCAAAGGAGCAGCCCATAGACAAAGTTTCTTCTCTTGTTGGCGCAGCCCTACCTCTCTTTCTCCTCATATCTCGCCGTGCTTGGCGAAGCCCTGCTGGATCACCATGCTCCTCCACCACCACCACGCCGTTGTGCTGCTGCTGGATGGAGTCTTCCTCAACCTCTCCCTCCCTCCTTGCTGGATCAAGGCATGGGAGACGTCACCGGGCTGTACGTGTGTTGAACGCGGAGGTGCCGTCCGTTCGGCACTAGGATCTCCGGTGATTTGGATCACGACGAGTATGACTCCTTCAACCCCGTTATATTGAACGCTTCCGCTTAGTGATCTAAAAGGGTATGTAGATGCACTCACCTTCCCCTCGTTGCTGGTTTCTCTATAGATAGATCTGTTGGAAATATGCCCTAGAGGCAATAATAAAAGGATTATTATTGTATTTCCTTGTTCATGATAATTGTCTTTTATTCATGCTATAATTGTGTTATCCGGAAATCGTAATACATGTGTGAATACATAGACACCAACATGTCCCTAGTAAGCCTCTAGTTGACTAGGTCGTTGATCAACAGATAGTCATGGTTTCCTGACTATGGACATTGGATGTCATTGATAACGAGATCACATCATTAGGAGAATGATGTGATGGACAAGACCCAATCCTAAACATAGCACAAGATCGTATAGTTCGTTTGCTAGAGTTTTTCCAATGTCAAGTATCTTTTCCTTAGACCATGAGATCGTGTAACTCCCGGATGCCGTAGGAGTGCTTTGGGTGTACCAAACGTCACAACGTAACTGGGTGACTATAAAGGTATATTACGGGTATCTCCGAAAGTGTCTGTTGGGTTGACACGGATCAAGACTGGGATTTGTCACTCCGTATGACGGAGAGGTATCTCTGGGCCCACTCGGTAATGCATCATCATAATGAGCTCAAAGTGACCAAGTGTCTGGTCACGGGATCATGCATTACGGTACGAGTAAAGTGACCTGCCGGTAACGAGATTGAACGAGGTATTGGGATACCGACGATCAAATCTCGGGCAAGTAACGTAGCGATTGACAAAGGGAACTGTATACGGGGTTGCTTGAATCCTCAACATCGTGGTTCATCCGATGAGATCATCGAGGAGCATGTGGGAGCCAACATGGGTATCCAGATCCCGCTGTTGGTTATTGACCGGAGTGCCATCTCGGTCATGTCTACATGTCTCCCGAACCCGTAGGGTCTACACACTTAAGGTTCGGTGACGCTAGGGTTGTAGAGATATAAAATGCAGTAACCCGAAAGTTGTTCGGAGTCCTGGATGAGATCCCGTACGTCACGAGGAGTTCCGGAATGGTCCGGAGGTGAAGAATTATATATAGGAAGTGCAGTTTCAGCCATCGGGAGAGTTTCGGGGGTCACCGGTATTGTACCGGGACCACCGGAAGGGTCCCGGGGGTCCACCGGAAGGGTCCTGGGGGTCCACCGGGTGGGGCCACCCATCCCGGAGGGCCCCATGGGCCAAAGGGGGGAGGGGAACCAGCCCATAGTGGGCACGTGCGCCCCCCTTGGCCCATCCCATGCGCCTAGGGTTGGGAACCCTAGGGTGGGGGGCGCCCCACCTGGCTTGGGGTGCACTCCACCCCTTGGCCGCCCCCCCTAGGAGATCCCATCTCCTAAGGCCGGTGCACCCCCTAGGGGGCCTATATAAAGGGGGGAGGGGCAGGCGCACCCTTGAGTCTTGGCGCCTCCCTCTCCCCTTCCACACCTCTCCCTCTCGTAGTAGAACGGCGAAGCCCTGCTGCGGTGACCCCTGCATCCACCACCACGCCGTCGTGCTGCTGGATCTTCATCAACCTCTCCTCCCCCCTTGCTAGATCAAGAAGGAGGAGACGTCACGCTGACCGTACGTGTGTTGAACACGGAGGTGCCGTCCGTTCGACGCTAGGATCTCCGGTGATTCTGATCACGTCGAGTACGACTTCCTCATCCCCGTTCTTTGAACGCTTCTGCGCGTGATCTACAAAGGTATGTAGATGCAATCCGATCACTCGTTGCTAGATGAACTCATAGATGGATCTTGGTGAAACCGTAGGAAATTTTTTGTTTTCTGCAATGTTCCCCAACAGTGGTATCAGAGCTAGGTCTATGCGTAGTTCCTTTTGCACGAGTAGAACACAATTTGTTGTGGGCGTAGATGTTGTCAACTTTCTTGCCGCTACTAGTCTTATTTTGCTTCAACGGTATTGTGGGATGAAGCGGCCCGGACCAACCTTACACGTACGCTTACGTGAGACCGGTTCCACCGACTAACATGCACTAGTTGCATAAGGTGGCTGGCGGGTGTCTGTCTCTCCCACTTTAGTTGGAGCGGATTCGATGAAAAGGGTCCTTATGAAGGGTAAATAGAAGTTGACAAATCACGTTGTGGCTTTCACGTTGGTAAGAAAACGTTCTTGCTAGAACCCTATTGCAGCCATGTAAAACTTGCAACAACAATTAGAGGATGTCTAACTTGTTTTTGCAGCAAGTGTTTTGTGATGTGATATGGCCAAAGTTGTGATGAATGATGAATGATATATATGTGATGTATGAGATGTTCATGCTATTGTAATAGGAATCACGATTTGCATGTCGATGAGTATGACAACCGGCAGGAGCCATAGGAGTTGTCTTTATTTTTTTGTATGACCTGCGTGTCATTGAGAAACGCCATGTAAATTACTTTACTTTATTGCTAAACGTGTTAGCCATAGTAGTAGAAGTAATAGTTGGCGAGCAACTTCATGGAGACACGATGATGGAGATCATGATGATGGAGATCATGGTGTCATGCTGGTGACAAGATGATCATGGAGCCCCAAGATGGAGATCAAAGGAGCTATGTGATATTGGCCATATCATGTCACTATTATTATTTGATTGCGTGTGATGTTTATCATGTTTTTGCATTTTGTTTACTTAGAACGATGGTAGTAAATAAGATGATCCCTCATAATAATTTCAAGAAAGTGTTCCCCCTAACTGTGCAGCGTTGCGACAGTTCGTTGTTTCGAAGCACCACGTGATGATCGGGTGTGATAGATTCCAACGTTCACATACAACGGGTGTAAGACAGATTTACACATGCAAACACTTAGGTTGACTTGACGAGCCTAGCATGTACAGACATGGCCTCGGAACATAGAAGACCGAAAGGTCGAGCATGAGTCGTATAGAAGATACGATCAACATGAAGATGTTCACCGATGTTGACTAGTCCGTCTCACGTGATGATCGGACACGGCCTAGTTAACTCGGATCATGTTATACTTAGATGACTGGAGGGATGTCTATCTGAGTGGGAGTTCATTGAATAATTTGATTTAGATGAACTTAATTATCATGAACTTAGTCTAAAATCTTCACAACATGTATTGTAGATCAAATGGCCAACATTGTCCTCAGCTTCAACGCGTTCCTAGAGAAAACCAAGCTGAAAGACGATGGCAGCAACTATACGGACTGGGTCCGGAACCTGAGGATCATCCTCATAGCTGCCAAGAAAGATTATGTCCTACAAGCACTGCTAGGTGAAGCACCTGTTCTCCCTGCAGAACAAGACGTTATGAACGCTTGGCAGACACGTACCGATGATTACTCCCTTGTTCAGTGTGGCATGCTTTACAGCTTAGAGCCGGGGCTCCAAAAGCGTTTTGAGAGACACGGAGCATATGAGATGTTCGAAGAACTGAAAATGGTTTTTCAAGCTCATGCCCGGGTCGAGAGATATGAAGTCTCTGACAAGTTCTTCAGCTGTAAGATGGAGGAAAACAGTTTTGTCAGTGAGCACATACTCACTATGCCTGGGTTACATAACCGCTTGACTCAGCTGGGAGTTAATCTCCCGGATGACGCGGTCATTGACAGAATCCTTCAGTCGCTTCCACCGAGCTACTAGAGCTTTGTGATGAACTTCAATATGCAGGGATGGAAAAGACCATTCCTGAAGTATTTGCAATGCTGAAATCAGCAGAGGTAGAAGTCAAAAAGGAACATCAAGTGTGGATGGTGAATAAAACCACTAAGTTCAAAAAGGGCAAGGGTAAGAAGAACTTCAAGAAGGACGGCAAGGGAGTTGTCGCGCCCGGTAAGCAAGCTGCTGGGAAGAAGCCAAAGAATGGACCCAAGCCCGAGACTGGGTGCTTTTATTGCAAGGAAAGTGGTCACTGGAAGCGGAACTGCCCCAAATACTTAGCGGACAAGAAGGCCGGCAAAACGAAAGGTATATGTGATATACATGTAATTGATGTGTACCTTACCAGTACTCGTAGTAGCTCCTGGGTATTTGATACCGGTGCGGTTGCTCACATTTGTAACTCAAAGGTGGAACTGCGGAATAAGCGGAGACTGGCGAAGGACGAGGTGATGATGCGCGTCGGGAATGGTTCCAAGGTCGATGTGATCGCCGTCGGCATGCTACCTCTACATTTACCTACGGGATTAGTTTTGAACCTCAATAATTGTTATTTAGTGCCAAGTTTGAGCATGAACATTGTATCAGGATCTCGTTTAATACGAGATGGCTACTCATTTAAATCCGATAATAATGGTTGTTCTATTTATATGAGAGATATGTTTTATGGTCATGCTCCGATGGTGAATGGTTTATTCTTAATGAATCTCGAGCGTAATGCTACACATATTCATAGTGTGAGTACCAAAAGATGTAAGGTTGATAATGATAGTCCCACATACTTGTGGCACTGCCGCCTTGGTCACATAGGTGTCAAACACATGAAGAAGCTCCATGCAGATGAACTTTTAGAGTCTCTTGATTACGAATCATTTGACACGTGCGAACCATGCCTCATGGGTAAAATGACCAAGACTCCGTTCTCAGGAACAATGGAGAGAGCAACCAACTTATTGGAAATCATACATACTGATGTGTGCGGTCCAATGAGTGTTGAGGCTCGCTGTGGTTATCATTATGTTCTCACCCTCCCTGATGACTTGAGTAGATATGGGTATGTCTACTTAATGAAACACAAGTCTGAGACCTTTGAAAGGTTCAAGGAATTTCAGAGTGAGGTTGAGAATCAACGTGACAGGAAAATCAAGTTCTTGCGATCAGATCGTGGAGGAGAATACTTGAGTCACGAATTTGGCACACACTTAAGAAAAGGTGGAATATTTTCACAACTCACGCCGCCTGGAACACCTCAGCGTAATGGTGTGTCCGAACGTCGTAATCGCACTCTATTAGATATGGTGCGATCTATGGTGTCTCTTACTGATTTACCACTATCTTTGGGGCTATGCTTTAGAGACTGCCGCATTCACTTTAAATAGGGCTCCGTCGAAATCCGTTGAGACGACACCGTATGAATTATGGTTTGGGAAGAAACCTAAGCTGTCGTTTCTAAAATTTTGGGGATGCCATGCTTATGTCAAGAAACTTCAACCTGAAAAGCTCGAATCCAAGTCGGAAAAATGCGTCTTCATAGGATACCCTAAAGAAACTATTGGGTATACCTTCTACCTCAGATCCGAAGGCAAGATCTTTGTTGCCAAGAATGGATCCTTTCTAGAGAAGGAGTTTCTCTCGAAAGAAGTAAGTGGGAGGAAAGTAGAACTTGATGAAGTATTACCTCTTGAACCGGAAAGTGGCGCAACTCAGGGAAATGTTCCTGTGGTGCCTACACCAATTAGAGAGGAAGTTAATGATGATGATCAAGATACTTCTGATCAAGCTCCTACTGAAATTCGAAGGTCCACAAGGACACGTTCCACACCAGAATGGTACGACAACCTGTCTTGGAAATCATGTTGTTAGACAACGGTGAACCTTCGAACTATGAAGAAGCGATGGCGGGCCCGGATTCCGACAAATGGCTGGAAGCCTTGAAATCCGAGATAGGATCCATGTATGAAAACGAAGTATGGACTTTGACTGACTTGCCCGTTGAGCAGCGAGCCATAGAAAATAAATGGATCTTTAAGAAGAAGACAGACGCGGATGGTAATGTGACCATCTATAAAGCTCGGCTTGTCGCTAAGGGTTATCGACAAGTTCAAGGGGTTGACTACGATGAGACTTTCTCACCGGTAGCGAAGCTGAAGTCCGTCCGAATCATGTTAGCAATTGCCGCATTTTATGATTATGAGATATGGCAAATGGATGTCAAAACGGCATTCCTTAATGGTTTCCTTAAGGAAGAATTGTATATGATGCAGCCGGAAGGTTTTGGCGATCCTAAGAATGCTGACAAGGTGTGCAAGCTCCAACGCTCGATTTATGGGCTGGTGCAAGCATCTCGGAGTTGGAACATTCGCTTTGATGAGATGATCAAAGCGTTTGGGTTTATGCAGACTTATGGAGAAGCCTGCGTTTACAACAAAGTGAGTGGGAGCTCTGTAGCATTTCTCGTATTATATGTACATGACATATTTTTGATGGGAAATGATATAGAGCTTTTGGACAACATTAAGTGTTGGGTTTCGTAGTAATTTCAAAAATTTTCCTACGCACACGCAAGATCATGTGATGCATAGCAACGAGGGGGAGAGTGTTGTCTACGTACCCAACGCAGACCGACTGCGGAAGCAATGACACGACGTAGAGGAAGTAGTCGTACGTCTTCACGATCCAACCGATCAAGCACCGAAACTACGGCACCTCCGAGTTCGAGCACATGTTCAGCTCGATGACAATCCCCGGACTCTGATCCAGCAAAGTGTCAGGGAAGAGTTCCGTCAGCACGACGGTGTGGTGACGATCTTGATGTACTACAGCAGCAGGGCTTCGCCTAAACTCCGCTACAGTATTATCGAGGTATATGTTGGCAGGGGGCACCGCACACGGCTAAGGAATATATCACGTGGATCAACTTGTGTGTCTAGAGGTGTCCCCTGCCTCCGTATATAAAGGAGTAGAGGAGGGGAGGCTGGCCGGCCAAGGAGGGAGGCGCAGGAGGAGTCCTACTCCTTCCGGGAGTAGGACTCCCCCCCCAATCCTATTCCAAATAGGATTCCCAAGGGGGGAAAGAGAGAGAGGGGGGCCGGCCACCTTCTCCTAGTCCTAATAGGACTAGGGGAGGGGGAAGTGGCGCAGCCACCTTGGGCTGCCCCTTTCTCCTTTCCACCAAGGCCCATGTAGGCCCATATGGCACCCGGGGGGTTCCGGTAACCTCCCGGTAACCCGGTAAAATCCCGATTTCACCCGGAACACTTCTGATGTCCAAACAAAGGCTTCCAATATATCAATCTTTACGTCTCGACCATTTCGAGACTCCTCGTCATGTCCGTGATCACATCTGGGACTCCGAACAACCTTCGGTACATCAAAATGCATAAACTCATAATGTAACTGTCATCGTAACCTTAAGTGTGCGGACCCTACGGGTTCGAGAACAATGTAGACATGACCGAGACATGTCTCCGGTCAATAACCAATAGCGGGACCTGGATGCCCATATTGGCTCCTACATATTCTACGAAGATCTTTATCGGTCAGACCGCATGACAACATACGTTGTTCCCTTTGTCATCGGTATGTTACTTGCCCGAGATTCGATCGTCGGTATCCAATACCTAGTTCAATCTCGTTATCGGCAAGTCTCTTTACTCGTTCCGTAATATATCATCTCACAACTAACATATTAGTTGTAATGCTTGCAAGGCTTATGTGATGTGTATTACCGAGAGGGCCCAGAGATACCTCTCCGACAATCGGAGTGACAAATCCTAATCTCGACATATGCCAACCCAACATCTACCTTCGGAGACACCTGTAATGCTCCTTTATAATCACCCAGGTACGTTGTGACGTTTGGTAGCACCCAAAGTGTTCCTCCGGCAAACGGGAGTTGCATAATCTCATAGTCATAGGAACATATATAAGTCATGAAGAAAGCAATAGCAACATACTAAACGATCGTGTGCTAAGCTAATGGAATGGGTCATGTCAATCAGATCATTCAACTAATGATGTGACCTCGTTAATCAAATAACAACTTATTGTTCATGGTTAGGAAACATAACCATCTTTGATTAACGAGCTAGTCAAGTAGAGGCATACTAGTGACACTTTGTTTGTCTATGTATTCACACATGTATTATGTTTCCGGTTAATACAATTCTAGCATGAATAATAAACATTTACCATGATTATAAGGAAATAAATAATAACTTTATTATTGCCTCTAGGGCATATTTCCTTCAGTCTCCCACTTGCACTAGAGTCAATAATCTAGATTACACTGTAATGATTCTAACACCCATGGAGCCTTGGTGCTGATCATGTTTTGCTCGTGGAAGAGGCTTAGTCAACGGGTCTGCAACATTTAGATCCGTATGTATCTTGCAAATCTCTATGTCTCCCACCTGGACTAGATCCCGGATGGAATTGAAGCGTCTCTTGATGTGTTTGGTCCTTTTGTGAAATCTGGATTCCTTTGCCAAGGCATTTGCACCAGTATTGTCACAAAAGATTTTCATTGGACCCGATGCACTAGGTATGACACCTAGATCGGATATGAACTCCTTCATCCAGACTCCTTCGTTCGATGCTTCCGAAGCAGCTATGTACTCCGCTTCACAGGTAGATCCCGCTACGACGCTTTGTTTAGAACTGCACCAACTGACAGCTCCATCGTTTAATGTAAACACGTATCCGGTTTGCGATTTAGAATCGTCCGGATCAGTGTCAAAGCTTGCATCAACGTAACCTTTTACGGTGAGCTCTTTGTCACCTCCATATACGACAAACATATCCTTAGTCCTTTTCAGGTATTTCAGGATGTTCTTGACCGCTGTCCAGTGATCCATTCCTGGATTACTTTGGTACCTCCCTGCTAAACTTATAGCAAGGCACACATCAGGTCTGGTACACAACATTGCATACATGATAGATCCTATGGCTGATGCATAGGGAACATCTTTCATATTCTCTCTACCTTCTGCAGTGGTCGGGCATTGAGTCTTACTCAATTTCACACCTTGTAACACAGGCAAGAACCCTTTCTTTGCTTGATCCATTTTGAACTTCTTCAAAATTTTGTCAAGGTATGTGCTTTGTGAAAGTCCAATTAAGCGTCTTGATCTATCTCTATAGATTTTAATGCCTAATATGTAAGCAGCTTCACCGAGGTCTTTCATTGAAAAACTTTTATTCAAGTATCCCTTTATGCTATCCAGAAATTCTATATCATTTCCAATTAGCAATATGTCATCCACATATAATATCAGAAATGCTACAGAGCTCCCACTCACTTTCTTGTAAATACAGGCTTCTCCGAAAGTCTGTATAAAACCAAATGCTTTGATCACACTATCAAAACGTTTATTCCAACTCCGAGAGGCTTGCACCAGTCCATAAATGGATCGCTGGAGCTTGCACACTTTGTTAGCTCCCTTTGGATCGACAAAACCTTCCGGTTGCATCATATACAACTCTTCTTCCAGAAATCCATTCAGGAATGCAGTTTTGACATCCATCTGCCAAATTTCATAATCATAAAATGCGGCAATCGCTAACATGATTCGGACGGACTTAAGCATCGTTACGGGTGAGAAGGTCTCATCGTAGTCAATCCCTTGAACTTGTCGAAAACCTTTCGCGACAAGTCGAGCTTTGTAGACAGTAACATTACCATCAGCGTCAGTCTTCTTCTTGAAGATCCATTTATTCTCAATTGCTTGCCGATCATCGGGCAAGTCAACCAAAGTCCATACTTTGTTCTCATACATGGATCCCATCTCAGATTTCATGGCTTCAAGCCACTTTGCGGAATCTGGGCTCACCATCGCTTCTTCATAGTTCATAGGTTCATCATGATCTAATAGCATGACTTCCAGAACAGGATTACCGTACCACTCTGGTGCGGATCTTACTCTGGTTGATCTACGAGGTTCAGTAGTATCTTGTTCTGAAGTTTCATGATCATTATCACTAACTTCCTCACTTATTGGTGTAGGTGTCGCAGAAACAGTTTTCTGTGATGTACTACTTTCTAACAAGGGAGTAGGTACAGTTACCTCGTCAAGTTCTACTTTCCTCCCACTCACTTCTTTCGAGAGAAACTCCTTCTCAAGAAAGTTTCTGAATTTAGCAACAAAAGTCTTGCCTTCGGATCTGTGATAGAAGGTGTATCCAATAGTTTCCTTTGGATATCCTATGAAGACACATTTCTCCGATTTGGGTTCGAGCTTATCAGGTTGAAGCTTTTTCACGTAAGCATCGCAGCCCCAAACTTTCAAAAATGACAACTTTGGTTTCTTGCCAAACCACAGTTCATAAGGCGTCGTCTCAACGGATTTTGATGGTGCCCTATTTAACGTGAATGCGGCTGTCTCTAAAGCATAACCCCAAAACGATAGCGGTAAATCAGTAAGAGACATCATAGATCGCACCATATCCAGTAAAGTATGATTACGACGTTCGGACACACCATTACGTTGTGGTGTTCCGGGTGGCGTGAGTTGCGAAACTATTCCACAATTTTTCGAATGTACACCAAACTCATAACTCAAACATTCTCCTCCACGATCAGATCGTAGAAACTTTATTTTCTTGTTACGATGATTTTCAACTTCACTCTGAAATTCTTTGAACTTTTCAAATGTTTCAGACTTATGTTTCATTAAGTAGATATATCCATATCTGCTTAAATCATCTGTGAAGGTGAGAAAATAACGATATCCACCACGAGCCTCAATATTCATCGGACCACATACATCGGTATGTATGATTTCCAACAAATCTGTTGCTCTCTCCATAGTACCGGAGAACGGTGTTTTAGTCATCTTGCCCATGAGGCATGGTTCGCAAGTACCAAGTGATTCATAGTCAAGTGGTTCCAAAAGTCCATCAGTATGGAGTTTCTTCATGCGCTTTACACCGATATGACCTAAACGACAGTGCCACAAATAAGTTGCACTTTCATTATCAACTCTGCATCTTTTGGCTTCAACATTATGAATATGTGTATTACTACTATCGAGATCCAATAAAAATAGACCACTCTTCAAGGGTGCATGACCATAAAAGATATTACTCATATAAATAGAACAACCATTATTCTCTGATTTAAATGAATAACCGTCTCGCATTAAACAAGATCCAGATATAATGTTCATGCTCAACGCTGGCACCAAATAACAATTATTTAGGTCTAATATTAATCCCGAAGGTAGATGTAGAGGTAGCGTGCCGACCGCGATCACATCGACTGTGGAACCGTTTCCCACGCGCATCGTCACCTCGTCCTTAGCCAATCTTCGCTTAATCCGTAGCCCCTGTTTCGAGTTGCAAATATTAGCAACAGAACCAATATCAAATACCCAGGTGCTACTGCGAGCATCAGTAAGGTACACATCAATAACATGTATATCACATATACCTTTGTTCACCTTGCCATCCTTCTTATCCGCCAAATACTTGGGGCAGTTCCGCTTCCAGTGACCAGTCTGCTTGCAGTAGAAGCACTCAGTTTCAGGCTTAGGTCCAGACTTGGGTTTCTTCTCTTGAGCAGCAACTTGCTTGCCGTTCTTCTTGAAGTTCCCCTTCTTCTTCCCTTTACCCTTTTTCTTGAAACTAGTGGTTTTGTTAACCATCAACACTTGATGCTCCTTTTTTGATTTCTACCTCCGCAGCTTTCAGCATTGCGAAGAGCTCGGGAATAGTCTTGTTCATCCCTTGCATATTATAGTTCATCACGAAGCTCTTGTAGCTTGGTGGCAGTGATTGGAGAATTCTGTCAATGACGCAATCATCTGGAAGATTAACTCCCAATTGAATCAAGTGATTATTATACCCAGACATTTTGAGTATATGCTCACTGACAGAACTGTTCTCCTCCATCTTGCAGCTATAGAACTTATTGGAAACTTCATATCTCTCAATCCGGGCATTTGCTTGAAATATCAACTTCAACTCCTGGAACATCTCATATGCTCCATGACGTTCAAAACGTCGTTGATGTCCCGATTCTAAGCCGTAAAGCATGGCACACTGAACTATCGAGTAGTCATCAGCTTTGCTCTGCCAGACGTTCATAACATCTGGTGTTGCTCCAGCAGCAGGCCTGGCACCCAACGGTGCTTCCAGGACGTAATTCTTCTGTGCAGCAATGAGGATAATCCTCAAGTTACGGACCCAGTCCGTGTAATTGCTACCATCATCTTTCAACTTTGCTTTCTCAAGGAACGCATTAAAATTCAACGGAACAACAGCACGAGCCATCTATCTACAGTCAACATAAACAAGCAAGATACTATCAGGTACTAAGTTTCATGATAAATTTAAGTTCAATTAATCATATTACTGAAGAACTCCCACTTAGATAGACATCCCTCTAATCCTCTAAGTGATCACGTGATCCAAATCAACTAAACCATGTCCGATCATCACGTGAGATGGAGTAGTTTCATCGGTGAACATCATTATGTTGATCATATCTACTATATGATTCACGCTCGACCTTTCGGTCTCCGTGTTCCGAGGCCATATCTGTATATGCTTGGCTCGTCAAGTATAACCTGAGTATTCTGCGTGCGCAACTGTTTTGCACCCGTTGTATTTGAACGTAGAGCCTATCACACCCGATCATCACATGGTGTCTCAGCACGAAGAACTTTCGCAACGGTGCATACTCAGGGAGAACACTTCTTGATAATTTAGTGAGAGATCATCTTATAATGCTACCGTCAATCAAAGCAAGATAAGATGCATAAAAAGATAAACATCACATGCAATCAATATAAGTGATATGATATGGCCATCATCATCTTGTGCCTGTGATCTCCATCTCCGAAGCACCGTCATGATCACCATCGTCACCGGCGCGACACCTTGATCTCCATCGTAGCATCGTTGTCGTCTCGCCAATCTTATGCTTCCACGACTATCACTACCGTTTAGTAATAAAGTAAAGCATTACATCGCGATTGCATTGCATACAATAAAGCGACAACCATATGGCTCCTGCCAGTTGCCGATAACTCGGTTACAAAACATGATCATCTCATACAATAAAATTCAGCATCATGCCTTGACCATATCACATCACAACATGCCCTGCAAAAACAAGTTAGACGTCCTCTACTTTGTTGTTGCATGTTTTACGTGGCTGCTACGGGCTTAAGTAAGAACCAATCTCACCTACGCATCAAAACCACAACGATAGTTTGTCAAATAGACTCCGTTTCAACCTTCGCAAGGACCGGGCGTAGCCATACTTGGTTCAACTAAAGTTGGAGAGACAGTCGCCCGCAAGCCATCTCTGTGCAAAGCACGCCGAGGGAACCGGTCTCGCGTAAGCGTACGCGTAAGGTTGGTCCGGGTCGTCTCGTCCAACAATACCGCCGAACCAAAGTATGACATGCTGGTAGGCAGTATGACTTGTATCGTCCGAAACTCACTTGTGTTCTACTCGTGCATATAACATCAACATAAATAACCTGGCTCGGATGCCACTGTTGCATTTCGTAGTAATTTCAAAAAATTTCCTACGCACACGCAAGATCATGTGATGCATAGCAACGAGGGGGAGAGTGTTGTCTACGTACCCAACGCAGACCGACTGCGGAAGCGATGACACGACGTAGAGGAAGTAGTCGTACGTCTTCACGATCCAACCGATCAAGCACCGAAACTACGGCACCTCCGAGTTCGAGCACACGTTCAGCTCGATGAAGATCCCCGGACTCCGATCCAGCAAAGTGTCGGGGAAGAGTTCCGTCAGCACGACGGTGTGGTGACGGTCTTGATGTACTACAGCAGCAGGGCTTTGCCTAAACTCCGCTACAGTATTATCGAGGTATATGGTGGCAGGGGGCACCGCACACGGCTAAGGAATAGATCACGTGGATCAACTTGTGTGTCTAGAGGTGTCCCCTGCCTCCGCATATAAAGGAGTAGAGGGGGGAGGCTGGCCGGCCAAGGAGGGAGGCGCAGGAGGAGTCCTACTCCTTCCGGGAGTAGGACTCCCCCCCCCAATCCTATTCCAAATAGGATTCCCAAGGGGGGAAAGAGAGAGAGGGGGGCCGGCCACCTTCTCCTAGTCCTAATAGGACTAGGGGAGGGGGAAGTGGCGCAGCCACCTTGGGCTGCCCTTTTCTCCTTTCCACTAAGGCCCATGTAGGCCCATATGGCTCCCGGGGGGTTCCGGTAACCTCCCGGTAACCCGGTAAAATCCCGATTTCACCCGGAACACTTCCGATGTCCAAACATAGGCTTCCAATATATCAATCTTTACGTCTCGACCATTTCGAGACTCCTTGTCATGTCCGTGATCACATCCGGGACTCCGAACAACCTTCGGTACATCAAAATGCAGAAACTCATAATGTAACTGTCATCGTAACCTTAAGCGTGCGGACCCTACGGGTTCGAGAACAATGTAGACATGACCGAGACATGTCTCTGGTCAATAACCAATAGCAGGACCTGGATGCCCATATTGGCTCCTACATATTCTACGAAGATCTTTATCGGTCAGACCGCATGACAACATACGTTGTTCCCTTTGTCATCGGTATGTTACTTGCCCGAGATTCGATCGTCGGTATCCAATACCTAGTTCAATCTCGTTATCGGCAAGTCTCTTTACTCGTTCCGTAATACATCATCTCACAACTAACATATTAGTTGTAATGCTTGCAAGGCTTATGTGATGTGTATTACCGAGAGGCCCCAGAGATACCTCTCCGACAATCGGAGTGACAAATCCTAATCTCGATATACGCCAACTCAACATATACCTTCGGAGACACCTGTAATGCTCCTTTATAATCACCCAGTTACGTTGTGACGTTTGGTAGCACCCAAAGTGTTCCTCCGGCAAACGGGAGTTGCATAATCTCATAGTCATAGGAACATGTATAAGTCATGAAGAAAGCAATAGCAACATACTAAACGATCGTGTGCTAAGCTAATGGAATGGGTCATGTCAATCAGATCATTCAACTAATGATGTGACCTCGTTAATCAAATAACAACTTATTGTTCATGGTTAGGAAACATAACCATCTTTGATTAACGAGCTAGTCAAGTAGAGGCATACTAGTGACACTTTGTTTGTCTATGTATTCACACATGTATTATGTTTCCGGTTAATACAATTCTAGCATGAATAATAAACATTTATCATGATTATAAGGAAATAAATAATAACTTTATTATTGCCTCTAGGGCATATTTCCTTCATTAAGGCCTACTTGAATAAGAGTTTTTCAATGAAGGACCTTGGAGAAGCTACTTATATATTAGGCATCAAGATCTATAGAGATAGATCAAGACGCCTCATAGGTCTTTCACAAAGCACATACCTTGATAAGATATTGAAGAAGTTCAATATGGATCAGTCAAAGAAGGGGTTCTTACCTGTGTTGCAAGGTGTGAAATTGAGCTCAGCTCAATGTCCGACCACGGCAGAAGATATAGAAGAGATGAGTGTCATCCCCTATGCCTCAGCCATAGGTTCTATTATGTATGCCATGCTGTGTACCAGACCTGATGTAAACCTTGCCGTAAGTTTGGTAGGTAGGTACCAAAGTAATCCCGGCAAGGAACACTGGACAGCGGTCAAGAATATCCTGAAGTACCTGAAAAGGACTAAGGAAATGTTTCTTGTTTATGGAGGTGACGAAGAGCTCGTCGTACAGGGTTACATCGACGCTAGCTTCAACACAGATCTGGATGACTCTAAGTCACAAACTGGATACGTGTATATTTTGAATGGTGGGGCAGTAAGCTGGTGCAGTTGCAAGCAGAGCATCGTGGCGGGATCTACATGTGAAGCGGAGTACATGGCAGCCTCGGAGGCAGCACATGAAGCAATTTGGGTGAAGGAGTTCATCACCGACCTAGGAGTCATACCCAATGCGTCGGGGCCGATCAAACTCTTCTGTGACAACACTGGAGCTATTGCACTTGCCAAGGAGCCCAGGTTTCACAAGAAGACCAGGCACATCAAGCGTCGCTTCAACTCCATTCGTGAAAATGTTCAAGACGGAGACATAGATATTTGTGAAGTACATACGGACCTGAATGTAGCAGATCCGTTGACTAAACCTCTCCCTAGATCAAAACATGATCAACACCAGAATTCCATGGGTGTTTGATTCATCACAACGTAACTAGATTATTGACTCTAGTGCAAGTGGGAGACTATTGGAAATATGCCCTAGAGGCAATAATAAAAGGATTATTATTGTATTTCCTTGTTCATGATAATTGTCTTTTATTCATGCTATAATTGTGTTATCCGGAAATTGTAATACATGTGTGAATACATAGACACCAACATGTCCCTAGTAAGCCTCTAGTTGACTAGGTCGTTGATCAACAGATAGTCATGGTTTCCTGACTATGGACATTGGATGTCATTGATAACGAGATCACATCATTAGGAGAATGATGTGATGGACAAGACCCAATCCTAAACATAGCACAAGATCGTATAGTTCGTTTGCTAGAGTTTTTCCAATGTCAAGTATCTTTTCCTTAGACCATGAGATCGTGTAACTCCCGGATGCCGTAGGAGTGCTTTGGGTGTACCAAACGTCACAACGTAACTGGGTGACTATAAAGGTATATTACGGGTATCTCCGAAAGTGTCTGTTGGGTTGACACGGATCAAGACTGGGATTTGTCACTCCGTATGACGGAGAGGTATCTCTGGGCCCACTCGGTAATGCATCATCATAATGAGCTCAAAGTGACCAAGTGTCTGGTCACGGGATCATGCATTACGGTACGAGTAAAGTGACCTGCCGGTAACGAGATTGAACGAGGTATTGGGATACCGACGATCAAATCTCGGGCAAGTAACGTAGCGATTGACAAAGGGAACTGTATACGGGGTTGCTTGAATCCTCAACATCGTGGTTCATCCGATGAGATCATCGAGGAGCATGTGGGAGCCAACATGGGTATCCAGATCCCGCTGTTGGTTATTGACCGGAGTGCCATCTCGGTCATGTCTACATGTCTCCCGAACCCGTAGGGTCTACACACTTAAGGTTCGGTGACGCTAGGGTTGTAGAGATATAAAATGCAGTAACCCGAAAGTTGTTCGGAGTCCCGGATGAGATCCCGTACGTCACGAGGAGTTCCGGAATGGTCCGGAGGTGAAGAATTATATATAGGAAGTGCAGTTTCAGCCATCGGGAGAGTTTCGGGGGTCACCGGTATTGTACCGGGACCACCGGAAGGGTCCCGGGGGTCCACCGGGTGGGGCCACCCATCCCGGAGGGCCCCATGGACCAAAGTGGGGAGGGGAACCAGCCCATAGTGGGCAGGTGCGCCCCCCTTGGCCACCCCCATGCGCCTAGGGTTGGGAACCCTAGGGTGGGGGGCGCCCCACCTGGCTTGGGGGGCACTCCACCCCTTGGCCGCCGCCCCCCTAGGAGATCCCATCTCCTAGGGCCGGCGCACCCCCTAGGGGGCCTATATAAAGGGGGGGGGGAGGGGCAGCCGCACCCTTGAGTCTTGGCGCCTCCCTCTCCCCTGCTACACCTCTCCCTCTCATAGTAGAACGGCGAAGCCCTGCTGCGGTGACCCCTGCATCCACCACCACGCCGTCGTGCTGCTGGATCTTCATCAACCTCTCCTCCCCCCTTGCTAGATCAAGAAGGAGGAGATGTCACGCTGACCGTACGTGTGTTGAACATGGAGGTGCCGTCCGTTCGGCGCTAGGATCTCTGGTGATTTGGATTACGTCAAGTACGACTTCCTCATCCCCGTTCTATGAACGCTTCCGCGCGTGATCTACAAAGGTATGTAGATGCAATCCGATCACTCGTTGCTAGATGAACTCATAGATGGATCTTGGTGAAACTGTAGGAATTTTTTTGTTTTCTGCAATGTTCTCCAGCAAGATCTTGGTGACACGTAGGAAAATTTTGAATTTCTACTACGTTCCCCAACATTTAATTCATAAACATATCATTCTCATGGTCTAGAAAATATTGTTCTAAAGGATCATTAGGAGGTACGACAATAGAAGCAAGACCAATAATTTCATCCTTACCAGGCAATTCTTCTTCACGGTGTTGTTTACTAAATTTATAGAAATTAAACTCATGAGTCATATCATCTAAGCCGACAGTAACAACATCCCTTGTGCAATCTATGGTAGCATTAACAGTATTCAAGAAGGGTCTACCAAATATAATGGGACAAAAGCTATCTTGTGGGGAACCAAGAACAAGAAAATCAGTAGGATATTTAGTTTTCCCACACAAGACTTCAACATGTCTAACAATTCCCATTGGTGAAATAGTATCTCTATTAGCAAGTTTAATAGTGACATCAATTTCTTCTAACTCAACAGGTGCAATGTCATGCATAATTTCTTTGTATAAGTCAATAGGTATTGCACTAGCACTAGCACCCATATCATATATGCCATGATAACAATGATCTCCTATTTTAACAGAAATAATAGGCATGCATACCACAGGTCTAGGTTTATCTGTATCACCGGGTTTAGCAATTCTAGCAGTTTCATTACAGAAGTAAATAACATGCCCATCTATATTATCAGACAAGAGATCTTTAACAATAGCAATATTAGGTTCTACTTTAACTTGCCCAGGAGGTGTATATGTTTTAATATTTCTTTTACGAACCACAGTTGAAGCTTTAGCATGATCCTTTATTCTAATAGGGAAAGGTGGTTTCTCAACATAACAAGTAGGAACAATAAGATCATTATAAGTGACAAACTTTTCTTCAACTTTAATAGGTGCAACTACTTTTACTTCTATGGGAGGATGATATTTAAACCACTTATCCTTAGGGAGATCAACATAATTAGTAAAAGATTCACAGAAAGAAGCTACTATCTCAGAATCAAGTCCATATTTAGTGCTAAACTTACGGAAAATATCGGTATCCATAAAAGATTTAACACAATCAAACTTAGGTGTCATACCTGACTCCTTACCTTTGTCAAGATCCCAATCTTCAGAGTCGTGTTTAATTCTATCCAATAAAGCCCATCTAAATCCAATAGTCTTCATCATAAAAGAGCCAGCACAAGAAGTATCGAGCATGGTGCGATTATTTTCAGAAAGCCGAGCATAATTTTTTTGTAGAATTGTTTCTCTTGGAAGCTCATGATTGGGCCATGAATATAACATTGATTTAAGCCTCCCCCAAGCTTGAGCGATGCTTTCTCCTTCGCGAGGCCAATATATATATGTATATCTATATATATATATATATAATTGCGATCACGATGAACAAGATGCATAGGGTAATACTTTTGATGAAAATTCCAATTTCAATCTTCTATAATTCCATGATCTCGTATCATCACATAGCCTATACCATATCAATGCGTCTCCATTCAAAGATAAAGGGAAGACCTTCTTAGCAACATCATCGGGTATACCTGCAAGCTTAAATAATCCACTAACTTCATCCACATATATTAGGTGTTCATCAGGATGCTTTGTTCCATCTCCTGTAAAAGGATTAGCTAGCAGTTTTTCTATCATACCCGAAGGATACTCATAAGGAATTTCATCTTCAATAGGTTCAGTAGGTTGAGAAGCAACTCTTTGCTCTACTGGTCGGGGTGAAGATACCCCGAACAAGCCCCTCAGAGGATTACTTTCCATAGTAACAAGTGACAGTAAATTTCAGCACACTATATAAATTTTTCCTTACAAATTCCACCTACCAAAGGCGGTTCACTCCCCGGCAATGGCGCCAGAAAAGAGTCTTGATGACCCACAAGTATAGGGGATCTATCGTAGTCCTTTCGATAAGTAAGAGTGTCGAACCCAACGAGGAGCAGAAGGAAATGATAAGCAGTTTTCAGCAAGGTATTCTCTGCAAGTACTGAAATAAGTGGTAACAGATAGTTTTGTGATAAGATAATTTGTAACGAGAAACAAGTAACAAAAGTAAATAAAGTGCAGCAAGATGGCCCAATCCTTTTTGTAGCAAAGGACAAGCCTGGACAAACTCTTATATAAGGAAAAGCGCTCCCGAGGACACATGGGAATATCGTCAAGCTAGTTTTCATCATGTTCATATGATCCGCATTCGGTACTTTGATAATTTGGCATGTGGGTGGACCGGTGCTTGGGTGCTGTTCTTACTTGAACAAGCATCCCACTTATGATTAACCTCTATTGCAAGAATCCGCAACTACATAAAAAGTATTAAGGTAAACCTAACCATAGCATAAAACATATGGATCCAAATCAGCCCCTTACGAAGCAACGCATAAACTAGGGTTTAAGCTTCTGTCACTCTAGCAACCCATCATCTACTTATTACTTCCCAATGCCTTTCTCTAGGCCCAAATAATGGTGAAGTGTTATGTAGTCAACGTTCACATAACACCACTAGAGGCTAGACAACATACATCTCATCAAAATATCGAACAAATACCAAATTCACATGACTACTAATAGCAAGACTTCTCCCTTGTCCTCAGGAACAAACGTAACTACTCACAAAGCATATTCATGTTCATAATCAGAGGGGTAATAATATGCATAAAGGATCTGAACATATGATCTTCCACCAATTAAACCAACTAGCATCAACTACAAGGAGTAATTAACACTACTAGCAACCTACTAGCACCAATCCCGGACTTGGAGACAAGAATTGGAAACAAGAGATGAACTAGGGTTTTGAGATGAGATGGTGCTGATGAAGATGTTGATGGAGATTGCCCTCTCCCGATGAGAGGAGCGTTCGTGATGACGACGGCGATGATTTCCCCCTCCGGGAGGGAAGTTTCCCCGGCAGAACAGCTCTGCCGGAGCTCTAGATTGGATCTGCCAAGGTTCCGCCTCGTGGCGGAGAAGTTTCCTCCCGAAAGGTTGCTTCTTTTTTTTTCTCGACGAAAGACTTCATATAGGAGAAGATGGTCATCGGAGAGCCACCAGTGGGCCCACGAGGTAGGGGGCGCGCCCTAGGGGGGGGGGGGCGCCCCCACCCTCGTGGAAAGGGTGTGGGCCCCCTGGTCTTCATCTTTGGCAAGGATTTTTCATTATTTATTATAAGGTATTCCGTGGAGTTTCAGGACTTTTGGAGTTGTGCAGAATAAGTCTCTAATATTTGCTCCTTTTCCGGCCCAGAATTCCAGCTGCTGGCATTCTCCCTCCTTATATAAACCTTGTAAAATAAGAGAGAATAGCCATTAGTATTGTGACATAATGTGAAATAACAGCCCATAATGCAATAAATATTGATATAAAAGCATGATGCAAAATGGACATATCATTTTGCAGGAACGTTGACTCCTTCCCGGTCCGGCGAATCTCAGGCACTCAATATGTCCTAGTTTGTAGCACAAGTCATGCCAAAATTCATGGAAAATTTCGGCATGACTTTTGCTAAAAAGTGGACAAATCGAGAACCTGAAATTTGCCGGAACGGAAATGAATCAACATTCTGGCAAAACATAGGCCACTCAGCTTCATTCCCTGGAAACAACAAAGCCACTTGGGCACAATCGAACCACTTCAATGAAAAGATATAACATGAGCAAACACTATTGAGGAATTTGCATATAACATGGCCACTTTAATGAAAAGATATAATCAACAATAGTGAAATATGAAAATGAACATCAATGACATATATCATATAACAACAATCTTGTTTTTTGTTTACATAGCAACAATTAGTTTAACCAAGTTTTTGAAAAGAAAAACAATTCTGTTTTTTGTTTACAGCTAAATGCCATAGCTACTGTTTTTTATTTATAGCTAAATACTTTTGTTTTTTGTCTAAAGCTAAAAGTCTAGAAACTCCATTTTCTCTAACCCTTCTGACCTCACCGAAATTTCCGTAGCAAGATCTTAGTACCTACACGCAATTTCTTCAAAAATATTCAGGTCCATAGTCCAAATAATTTTTTATTGCTAATTGTTTTTTGTTTATAGCCTCTGTTAATTTAAATCTAAATGCTACTATTATTTACATACCCTCTATTAATTTAAAGCAAATGGAATTACTATTTAGGCATTTTTCTAAAAATTTGCCCTAGCTAGTTTCCTAAAAAAATTGCTAATCATTTTTCCTAAATGCCAAAAAGTGCCTACTTCCCTAAACAAATCTAGGGTTCATATGAACACCTAGGGTTCATATGAACATCAACACAGCATCAACATATATATGAATTGCCCTAGCAGAGAGAGAGAGGAGGACAGGGGAGAGGAGAGGCAGAGCCTTATTGTCGGCGGCGAGGGCAGGCTCTGGCTCGGGCGGCGGAGGTCCTGGGTGGGCTCGGGCGGCAGCTGTGAGCTCGAGGGAGGCAACGGTGAGGTCGATGACGGCCTCGGGCGGCGGCTGTGAGGTTGAGGGCGGCCTCGGGCGGTGGTGGTGTGGTCGAAGGCGGCAGGGCGACGACGGTGATGGAGCAGTTGGGGGAGAGGGGGAGTGGAGGGGGAAGGACTTAGCGAAATTTTGAGCCCGCACGGCCGGGGGTTAAGTCAAACTAGCAGTAGCGTGTTTTGTCGAAACGCGCTACAGCTATTCCTTTCTGTTTTATTTTTATTTTTCTTTTGTTTTCTTTACATTTTCTTTTTTTCATTTCTCCTTTTTCTATTTCTTTCATTTTCATTTACTTTTCTACTTATTTTATTTATTTATAGCAGTAGCGCTCTATAGCATAAATGCGCTGCTACAAAGTTTTTAGCAGTAGTGTGCTTCTGGAAGAACCGCTACTATTATTCCTAGCCTACCGGCACCGGCGTGGGAATTATAGTAGTAGCGCTTTTCCGCGTAGACGCGCTATTTCTACAACAATGGTTCTGGCGGGCTTTTGTAACAAGCACTACTAATAAGTAGCGATAGCGTCGTGTTTTGACCAGCGCTACTGCTATACCTCTATGTATAAGGTTTTCCCTAGTAGTGAAGGCTGCAGACCTTTTCGCTTACCACACCTTAAGTTATTCAATCAAAGCTTTCACAATGGCCTGCAAGATAGCGGTAGTCTTGTCTCTATTGGTATTAGCATTCTTCATCTGCCTTGGTAAGCAAATTATCCATGGTTTTGCGGTTTTATGAAAAGTTGTACTCTCTCTATATAGTCCTAATGGGATGGCTTTGAAATTTACATCAGGTACTGCTGAAGCTGGCCCGCAGTGCATGTACAAGCTTCATCCTTACTATCATGGTAGGTGCGAGACAGATTATGACAATGACAATTGTCAAAGTGCTTGTAAACAATTTGAGGCACCAAAGTACATGGGTGGTATGTGCCATGATGAACAATGCGTCTGTTATACCTGTTAATGATCATTGGACTCTTCCACTGCTTGGGCAGCCATGACGATATATCACTTGTGCCTTGGTGGACATCATCATGGAAAGATTTGAGCTCCTAGGAAGATTAATTTTTGTTGTATCTGAATAAATTTGCAATGTATCGATCTATGTTTTAGCAAGTATCTTTTTTCGATGAGTTATGATGAAGATTTCCAATCAATTTATATCTTTTGCCTAACATCTTGTAGGCACCTATATAGGGTGGGTCTATTTTACTATCACCACCTAACCTTATTCTACTATAACACTTTTCTTATACTCCTAACAGTAGACCCCGATTCCTAAAAAACAGTAGACCCCGAAACGACCCGAACACAGCGAAAAAACTAAAAGGAAAAAAAGCCACCAACCCACCCTCCCGGCCGCGCTCACAAGGCCACAACCCGATCCGCGCCGTTGCGTGCCCCTCCTGCGTACGGCCACCATCGCCGGATCAGGCCACCCCAGGCTCCCTACGCCACCAACAACCCCATATCACGTCGGACCCGGTCGCCCCAGGTCACCTACCACCTTCTTCTATTCCCCATCTTCAACCACTGCCATCTGGATGAGGAATCCCGATGCCATGAGACCGCACCTTTCCCTCGTCGGCGATGCATAGGGTTAGTGCTAGGAGGGGAGGAACACCTAGCCTCGGGGATCATCGATGATGGTGGGAAATGAGGCACCATGCCCGGGTGCACCCCTAGCTTCCATGCATCTCCCGGTGCGGTGTGACCCTCTCACGCCTCTTCAGCGCCTCGCCGGGTCCCGTGGGTGCTCGCCTATGGCTGCCCCGTCCCAGGCAACCGGAAACTCAGATCCCACTGAACTATCGCCCTGGATGGGTGCTCTCCTAAACGGGTGGTCGGAGGTGCAGAGGAGGTGGTCTCCTCCATGGCACATCCACCCTCGACGGCGGCGGCGACACCCGGTGGAAGAGTAGTAGCGAGGCGTGCAGTCCCCCTTTTTGCTGTTTTTTCTCTCTCCAGATTTTGGCTATTGGGTTCGTTGCATCCATAGACGGCGGTTCTTAGTTTCTTGTGCTTTTATTTGAGAGAATCAAGTGCAGTGCGCTCGCTGTTGGCTGTTCTTGTGGTTCGGTTTACGGTTTATTGCAGATTTTTTGTACAAGTTATACAGAGCGATTTGTGAACAAAAGGTCAGTACTCTGACTTGTCAACAGAAGTGTTCATTTTCCCAAAATTTGTGGTCCACTTTCAGCACCCCTGTACCTACTCTGGTCTACAGGACGGCGGCTGCAGGCGTGCAGTTCGCTTGTGTTTGTGCAAAATGAGCTGTTTGGCAACCACAAAAAATTGTAGTATTGTCAAAACTGCGGTATTTTCTCTGCATTAAAAATCCTCAGACCTGTTTTTTTAAAACAGAGCACACAAAGAAAACAAGACCCTTCGTTACCGCCTTCCTCGCTCCCAGCCTCCCACCCTGAAGATCGGGGGCCATGGGACAAGCCAACAGGAGGCAATGGAAGGAAAAAAGTGTCCTTCCCTGCTCTCACTTGCGCTCCTACTCTCCTCTTACGTGTTGTGCATCTGGTCAGCCCCCTGGCCTCGTCATGTCCAGGTTACTCATGCCATGGTCACGCATGCTGCTGGCTAAGACTGTGCAGGCTGTTGTTTGCGATCATAGCCACACCGTACGTGTGCCGCGCTACCATGCCGCGGCCTTGCTCGCCGCTGCTTTCCGTGCATGCATTGCTCCTGAACGCCTCGCCGCGGCGCGCTCGCGGCTGCCAAGCCAGACCGACACCATGCGCTTCTGTGCCGCCCCGCTGTGCTTCTGCTGGGTCTGTTTATGCATGGCCATTCAATTTGCAACCACTGATCAGCTAAATTCGTGCTTGTTTGCAACTGCTATGAAACAACTAGCTAGCTAATTTACGTCGTTGCAAACATGCATCAGCCATACACTATCACCCAATACTACAAAATACTTTGATATGTGAAAACTGTGGTATCTAGTACCTGTAGACAAAAATACTGCAGTTTTTCAATACTATATTTTCTGCAAAACTCTTTGATAGCAAAGTATTTTCTAAGTATTTAGAGAATACTACAATTTTCTATATTACCACAATTTTATTTACTGGTTGGTTGCCCCTAAAAACTGCGATTTTAAGGGCCAGTTTTTTTAGACGGCTTAAAAAATAAGCTGTCTTTCCCTAGTTTAAAAAATAAGCCGTTATCAAAATTTGTTGAGGCTTCTAAATTAATTATTCTATAACTAGTTCATAAGCCCCAATTAATAAGAGATTCGGCTTATGAGAAAAGCTGGGAAGAAGGCAGCTTATTTTTCAAGGCGCCAAAAAAATTGGCCCTAATACTACAATATTTTCCAAAACATTGTTTTTCCTTTGTATTATAAAAAGAATCGGAGACTCTTTTTTTAAAAACCGATCAGAGGAAAAGAACGGCCTCGCACGGAAGCGGCTGTTCTGCCCGCGGATGGCGCCGTGACTGCCTTTCCCCTGAGCTGTGGCTCGGGACGTCAGCTGATTACCTGATCCATGGCTCAGGAAAGCGAATCTCCGTCGGTAGGCGTAGGCCTGGCCAGTAAATGGCTACGGAGGCAAACAGCGCCGCTGTGTCCCACCTCTCGCCAGTCTTTCTTGTGTCCGCCATTGACGCCGGCAGAGATCTGCGGAAGAAGGACTGCATGGCGGCGAGTATCGTCGATGGAGTTCCTGATGCAACCAATTAGGAGGTAAGGCAAAAATCCCTCACCCCCCGTACTCTTGCCCCACCCCCAGTCAGTTGTCCACAGTGATTATGATTGTTCATTGTGTAAGTGGTCCTGATCCATAATGGATTTGTTGGACTGCAGGTCCGGGGTGATGGAGGAGGTGAATGACAACCAGTTGCCAATGGAGCCGGTGCACTACCCAGCGGTTGCGACAGTGACGGAGGAGCTGTCCCCCATGGCCACTATAAGCGTTGACGGGCAGATCTGTGTGGTGGATGGGGCAGCTGCAACTGAGCGAGATGATGAACCGCAGGCATCTGAGCAATCCATTGGCCAAGTTGATCCGAAAACACCAGGCTGGACTCGCAGGTAACCTCTGACTGTACAATTTCTTGCACTGGGGACTGTTCTGTTCTTCTCTGCTCTAGGATGCATAGACATGCGGGGAAAAAATCGAATCCATGAGGAGATGTCTATGTCTGACGAAGCAAATAACAAATCATTTGTCATGCCCTAAGGCTACAGCAGTACAATCTTATGTGTTCTGCCGTGCCTCAACACGGCTTTCATCAGTACTGTCAAATTCCATGTACAAGTATTTCTTGTTGTGATCAACGTTTGCGCACATACAGCACCGACACTGACCTGACTTTGCTGGAGGGTCAACTGGTAGTTGAATCATGTGAGTCGCATGCACAATTGTCTCGAAATCGATGATAGCCACATCCAACTATGCACCATTTGGAAATTATCAGTTCATACATTTTGATTCTATTAATATATATAATTCATTTATTCCCTCTACAAAAATATGATGCATTTATTCCCACTACAAATATATTATGAAGACAAGCATTTCACGATTATATTATTTTTTTCCTTTATTTATAGTGCTGACTGTTTGCGTCGTACAACTGCTGAACCGACGAACAAAAGAGCGAACCATTAGTCTCCCTTGCCCTGGGGAGGTGCCTCTGTGTTTTCATACCAGCCGGCTATTCACAATCTGCAACCTACAAATTAGAAAATATGACTAGCACAGTAGTGATGCTCTGTTTTGCAAAAACTAAATTATGATGCATGGTATGCACACCTAATCTGGTATGAAATAACTGGTATACAAAAACTTATAAACATGGGGGCAAACAGAAAATGTAGGCTGGACTAAAAGTTAGTTGGTTAGACAGGGTGAAAATATTAGTGATTAGGCATGTAGATAATTTTCAGTTGCATATTTTGGGGATTATGAAAGACTGATATAGGAATCGTATGGATAACAATTAGGATTGGCGTGTATGTTACCCCTGACACCATAGCTGTAGCAGCGGATGTACTGGGACAATATAAAGGATAGCAGTCTTAGGGCATTGACGAGTCATTGTATATAAAAAGAGTGTGATGAACCGGAAGAACATAATTTATATGGCAAGATTCCAGAAAATGCAGTTTTGAGTTAAACATCCATCAAGATGCTGATGTGAATAATCCTTGAAATGCAGGGTTAGAATTGGAGCTGCTGCTCCTGGCAGGGCTCCTTGCCTTGGGCGAACCATACTACCCGTGTATGTGTAGATTGGGTATATTTTCCATGCAACCTACACTCTAATAGGTAATGATAGGTCCTAATCCCACCCGTGTATGTGTAGATTGGGTATATTTTCCCATGCTATGCTCCGGATCCGACGCAAAATTTCGGCAGCACCTCCCCGCTGTTCTCCTGATACACGTCTCTGCAATAAACAGAGAGGATGTGTACCCGGAGAACAACAGGGGAGGCACTGACGAAATATATGCGTCGGATCCGGAGCAAAGCATATGGAAAAACGAACCCAATCTACACATACTCGGGCTGTCCATGGATAGCGTTGGACAATTCGAAAGAATCAAGGTTATAAATATGCAAATGCATGCATATTTATAACTATGACGCTTTCGAACGGGAGACACATATTGGTTACGCATACTGATGATTCAAGACACATATGTAGCTAGCTATCAAGTTTCATCGGAATAGATCAAATAATTAATGGGGGAGGAGGACTTGTCATTTGTGCTCACCCACGAACAAAGGGGCAGAGCTCGTCAAACGCACGGCGAGGTCGTCGAACACCAAACCTCGCAGCGATGAAACAACTGCACATTTAAAACTACACGATCAACACGATTATATATGATGTTTTTCATAACAAAATCGAAAAATATATGACCTAACTAATAATTCACAAATATATGACCCCGTCGGCCTCTGGAAGGCCAAAGAACACCTTTTCGGGAGGTGTCGGTGGTCGGGGTGTCCTGTCGGTGTCAGGGTGCCGGGTCGGGGTCGGGGTGCCGTGTCGGTGTCGGGGTAAGGGTGGGTGTGGTGTCAGGGTGTCGGTGTCGGGGTGTCGTGTCGGTGTCGGGGTGTCGTGTCGGTGTCGGGGTCGGGGTCTCGGGGTCGGGGTGTCAGGTCGGGGTGCCGGGTCGGGGTCGGGGTGCCGTGTCGGTGTCGGGGTCGGGGTGTCGGGTCAGGCTCGGGGTCGGGGTGTCGGGGTCGGGGTCGGGGTCGGGGTCGGGGTCTAGGGGTCGAGGTGTCGTGTCGGGGTGCCGGGTCGGGGTTGGGGTGCCGTGTCGGGTCGGGGTGCCGTGTCGGGTCGGGTTTTTTTTCCTCTTTTTTCCTTTTCTTCTTCTTCCTATTCTTCCTTTTCTTCCTTTTCTTCCTTCTTCTTCTTCTTCTTCTTCTTCTTCTTCTTCTTCTTTCCTTTTTCCTTTTCTTCTTCTCCTCCTCTCCTCTTTTTTCTTCTTCTTCTTCCTCTTCTTCTTTTTTCTTCTCCTCCTCCTCTTCTTCTTCTTCCTTTCCTTTTTCCTCTTCTTCTTCTCCTCCTCTCCTCTTTTTCTCTTCTTCTTCTTCTTTCCTCAAACTAAACTAAACCTAAAACTAAAACTAAAACTAAATCTAAATTAAACATAAACCTAAAACTAATAAAACAGAAAAAAAGGAAAAAACTAAATCTAAACCTAAAACTAAACTAAAACTAAACCTAAAACTAAATCTAAACTAAAACTAGAAAAGAAAAAAACAGAAAAAAGGAGGGGGCTCACCTAGGGCAGGGCCGGTGGAGGAGGGGGGCGGGGCGGTGGAGGAGCTGGCCGGGGCGCCGGGGCGGCCTGGGGCGGCGGGGGGCCGGGCCCGGGGCGGCGGAGGAGCTGGCCGGGGCGCCCTGGGGCGGCGGGGGGCCGGGCCCGGGGCGGTGGGGCGCGGGGCGGCGGGGGCCCGGGGAGGCGGGGGCGACGGGGCGGCGGCGGCAGGGGCGAGAGGCGGCGGCGGTGGGCCGGGTGGGAAGTGGGGCGAGGAGAGAACAGAGAGGGGCGGGGGGCATACGGGCCGTTAGGTACTGCCTCTTTGCCGTCCGCCTTTTGCCTCTTTGCCGTCTGCTGGCAGACGGCAAAGAGGTGGGCCGTTAAGTGTTTCCCAAACGGGCGGGGGGTGGGGGCCACCTCTCTCTTTGCTGTCCGCCAGCTGACGGCAAAGATTCTTTGCCGTCAGCTGGCAGACGGCAAAGATTTGGCGGACGGCAAAGAGCTTGTTTGCCGTCCGCCAGATCTTTGCCGTCTGCTTTTTGGTAGCTGATGGCAAAGAGCTTCTTTGCCGTCAGCTAGCAGACGGCAAAGAGCTGGCAGATGGCAAATTAGCTGATTCCAGTAGTGCCAGTGCCCTTGAGAAAGCAATTCGGGGGTTTGGTGACAAGCCTGGAAGCATTGTGGTTGTGCCAGAACTGGGCACAAGTTTTGATACACTTGGGGAGGCCTATGACTTCTACAATCTCTACTCGTGGGAGAAGGGGTTTGGAATAAGATATGGGAAGAGTAGGTTGAATGTGGAGAGAACAAAGTGCATGCAGGAAATTGTTTGCGGGTGTGCGGTATGCATTTCTGTAATTATATGGATTACTTTCATACATGTGTTGTTGTTCTGTGGTTCGTGTAACCTGACACGTCTATGATTGTATTACTGTTTTATGCAGGGTAAACCGGGTGTGGAAAACACAAGATCATGCCGTTGTGAATGCCCGGCATTAATAAGACTACTTCGCACAAAGGACAATGGTTGGTACATAGCTGAGCACCATGAGCAGCACAACCATTCGCTATCTCCTACATATGGGCAGACAATACACTGGCCTTCACACAAGCACATCGATGCTTACAACAGAGACTTGGTCGAGCAGTTGCAACAAAACAATGTTAACCTAGCCAAAATTATCTACTAATACACCGGCATAATTGGAAGCTTCTTTGGTTCAATGGAAAGGGTGCCTTTCACAAAAAGAGCTCTGAAGAATTTGTGTGGTAAAATAAATAGAGAACAGTCGGAGGATGATGTGAGGAAGACCATGGAGGTGTTTGCAGAGCTGGGCTCAAGAGATCCTCACTTCACCTATCGTGTGCAAGCAGATGAGGATGGTCGGATAGCAACTCTTCTGTGGGTAAATGGGAGCAGCAGGTTGCAGTACACATTCCTTGGAGATGTCATAACCTTTGATACAACATACAGAACAAACCTGTACAACATGCCATTTGGTCTGTTTGTGGGTGTGAATAATCATTTCCAGAGCATCATCCTGGCCGGTGTTCTTGTCCGTGATGAAAAGGTGGAGACATTTGAGTGGGTTTTCACAGAATTCATTAGGATGATGGGTGGGACTGCACCGAGGACAATTCTAACAGGTGTGATGCCTAGTTGTAAAGGAACTATGTGTGCTAACAATGTCGGTAGTTGTTTCGAAATCATTGTTGTCTAACAGCGATGTGTGATGTTTTGCAGATCAATGCCGGGCTATGGAGGTCGCCATTAAAAATGTGATGCCGCAGACAGCACACCGTTGGTGCAAGTGGCATGTGCTGAAGAAGACAAAAGAATCACTTGGATCGCTGTACTCGAAGAAGAGCGAGTTTAGGGCAGAATTTCACAAGGTAGTAAATCACATGCTTACAATCGATGAATTCGAGGAAGCTTGGAAGAGCTTGCTGGAGAAATATAATTTGAAGACACATGACTACATGAGGCAGTTGTATGACATAAGACACAAGTGGGCAAAGCCTTATTTTAAAGGAGTTTTTTGTGCTAAGATGAGCAGCACCCAGCGCAGTGAAAGTGCAAACCACATGTTGAAGAACTACGTACCGCCTGGTTGTCCCATGCATATGTTTGTGAAGAAATACATGAGACTACAATTTGACAGGGAAGCCGAGGAGAACTACGAGGAGAAGCGGACACGGATAGTAAGTCATATTTTGTAATGGCAACTTGCTGTGTGGTAGTAACATGATCACTGATTTTGATGCATCTATGTTTCAGGGTAGACCGCTGTACAGAGCAAACTTAGCTATAGAGAGGCATGCTGGTAAGATATACACACGAGCTATGTTCGAGCAGTTTGGACATATTCTTTATGAGTGCGGCGCATACCAAGTGGAGGAGCGGGAGAAAGGAAAATTGTATCTCGCCATTCATACCGATGCTGCTAGGAGGGAGAAGTGCTGTAGGGTGTCATATAAGGTAGCTATTCTTGAAGGAGGTGATGAATATGACTGTGAGTGTGGGCAATTTGCACACATGGGGCTGCTTTGCAGCCATGTTGTGAAGGTATGGTAACTGCTGAAAATTAAGCAACTCTTATTGTAGATATGTGTACAATGCATGCAATCTGCTGTGTACTAAGACATGAAAACTGAACATTGCAGGTGCTGGATTTCATCCGTGTTACAGAGATACCGCAAAACACATTGTGAAGCGATGGACCAAGGACGCACGGGACATACTGCCAGCTCACCTTACTCAATATCAGAGGCATAATGCTCACAACAAACCTTTCAGCTTCAGGCATTTCAATATGTATATGCATGCCATGGAGTTGGTTCGAATGGGCGATGCAAGCGTGGAAGCATATGACAAATTCATGACTCTCATCAAGGATTTCCTGGTCCAAATGGAACCATTCTTGGAAATAAGGGATGGGCTCGGACTGGAGGACAGGATTGGTCAGCATGGAGATGGTGCTAATGCAAGGGCAAATGGTGATGAGCTTGCTGCCCATACGACAGTAGTTGCGGCAAGTGGAGGTGCAGGCTTCGGAAATGTGAATGATGATGCTACTTCTACAAATGAGAGTGGGAATAGACTCAGTGGCTTGTTGGCGCCAAAGAAAAGGAAAGAGATGGTGCGCCCGACAACTAGCCATGAGAAGGCACCGTACGAGGGGCTCAGCAAGCGGACCAGGTTCTGTAGCATATGTCGGCAGCAAGGGCACAAGAGGACTACTTGCCCGGACCGGGGTGATGCACCAAAGCCTGTTCGGAAACCAGCAAGGTGCAAAAATTGTGGAGTTGAAGGTCACAGGTGAAACAACTGCAACAAAGTCGGTGATCTGCGGGTTATAGGCGTGTGAGCGCTTGGAAAGAACTACTTAGACTAAAAATCTGTAGTACTGAATGTGTGGTTCAGTAATTATGTGTGTAGAACTTGTGAAGTTTCATGCTTGCTGAGTGTATGCAGCTCCTATGCATGTGAAAAAGCAGTTATGTGGAATATAAAAAATCACGTACTGTTGAACTGGTCTGCATCTAATCGTATAGGGGGTTTGCATAAATCAATCGTAAGTATTTTTGTGAATTCTTGTACAACCTGCTGATGCATTTGTGCGGTTATGAGTATTGTCTCGGTGTGCATATATATGATTTATTTGTCAGTATGCTGACGCATAAATGGAAATTGGATGAATGGGAAACGTGAAATGAGAGAAAATGAAATTGTGAATACTGAAGATAATCAAATTCCATATAAGCGGCTGTTGTATTTTTCTGCCTGGGCTGCAAAAAAAGTTGTCAGCAATTAAGAGTGAGCACACTCTGTGGTCATGGAAAAAAAGAAATTCATCAGATTTTGGTAAGCTTGCCACCTGTTGTGGACACGTTTCAGTGTGCATTTTTTACAGGTGTATGCCTCTCGGTGGTGTGGCGCCCATTGCTCTACTGACCTATTTCGAATTTCAATCCCCAAGTGCGGGAAAGAGAGGAGCTACAGACAGATAAGTAGTGAGGCAGAGGGCAGTGCGTAAGCCATTCCTCTGTTTTAGTATACCAAGTCCTTCCATTAGAGGGCAGCTCTTGCCATGGCTCCTAACCTGCAATCGTTCTCGGTGTCTGGCCTTACGAAATCTGATCCTACTCACAAGGGCACTGGTGTAATCCCAGAGGTTAGTCTCTTCTTAACCGACTCTCAACTTAATGTGAGGGAGATCATTCTAAGTGTGTAACCTACTGTCAGGTGTCTGATGCATCTGAAAGTTCAGTAAACCAGCCCGTAGGAGCAGGAGTAGCGGCGAGTTCATCATCTGGAGTGTCAGCAGTCGTTGAGCAGGTATGAGGAAGTGCTGGGGGAGGAGGGGGTTGCATCCAATTAGCAGTCCATATCTGTAGTTATCTCTGAATTTGCTTTATCTGGTGATTACCCAGCAAGAGACGCCGCCTGCAAGTGATGTCTGGGAGGGCGGACACATCGTGATGCAGGAGGAAGTTGAGATGCAGGCGATGCATGATGTGGAAGAAGGCTATGGAGAACATGACCCAGAAGACCAGCCTCTAGGGATGGATGAGCTTGCAGAGGTTGAAGACGGCGAGCACTCTTCGGCTGGCGCCCACGGCGAGTCGGATGAAGATGCAGAGGAAGACAGTAGCAGCTCATCTACCAAGCGTGCTAAACATGGTTAGGGGGAGCATGTTGATGGCAGCATCGGTAATGATGCCATTACTGGTGTGGTTAAGAATCGTGTGTAGTAAAAAATTATGTCGCTCTTTTGCAAGCTAGAAATGATATGAATGGTGTGTGCGTTCTTAATATCACTGTCGCAGTGGGATGACAAGTAAAATTAGGAAAAGTCACTATCATATTTTTGCCCACGAGTGTTCATAGTAGAGCTAACAAATATTGGTTGTTTAGGTGAGAGGCATTCAACTAACACCCCCAAAAGTATGAAATGCACCACATAGAAGGTGAATAATAAATAAAAATAATACGAGGATGGTCGATTTACTGAAGAAAAATTGTAGCAGAACCAGAAAAATCATCTAGGGGGAAGTAGGCATGCATTAGGAAATACATAGAAAAACACAAGAGCAATAACCAGACCCCCCCACCTTGGTCATTCGTGGAGGTATAGTTTGCTAGATTTCTAAAGTTGTGATAAAGAGCCTTCCATTGCTTTGTCTTTTGCTGACTAATTAGAGCTTATAATGTGGTTACAGATGCGCAAGCAGGCAACTGCGCCATGGAAACTATTGAGGCAGAAATAGGTATATTTTTGAAAAGCAGTGATACAATTTTGTTGTTACATGATTTTTGCGTATAACTACTAACAACAATCATGTCAGCGTGATGATAAAATCTTGTTCCAGATGAGCTGATGAGAGCAACGCCAAGCAATGCTGATATGGTGCCAGATTGTCTCAAGTTCCAGGCTGAGATCAATGGTGCATAATGCTATCCCACATAGATGTAAAACCATTGTGTTGTTTCATTAAGTGCTGCTCGTAACAAAAGCAAACATTTTGTGATGGCAACACCAGGTGTGCTGTGCGTGAGCTCTACTCCAGAACAGCCAGTAATTCGGTTTGTGCCTCCAGCAAGGCAACGATAGAAAATATGTGTGCACCGTGGGAGCAAGAAGTGTCGCAATAGGAAACGGAAAACACCTTCCGAGAGTGGGTCGTCTTCATCGGATAGCTCTGACAGTGATGCGGGTGCGATGCAAGACGACCAACAAGGAGGAGCCGCAGAGCAGAGCATTCCCCCAGATGGATTACACGGTAAATCATAATGTGGATCCTATAAGTGAGTAGCATAGTGTACATGCTAAAAGTTAAAGTCTAACATGATTGATTGTTCCAAAAAAACAGGTGAGGTACATATGTGTCCCAATGATACAGCCAGGGGCGTAGGCTATGGAGTTGGGGTCATCACTCGTCAAGAAACAGGGGACTATGTGTTCCCTGGAATAACAAGTAAGATATCATATGACTGACACTAGCAGCATGGATTTGCGTGACCTGACCGGCTGATCATGTAATACAGTTACTGCATCTGGCGGATCATCAGTAGCAGCTAATCGCGTGGTGGGATCTGCATCGGCAGGGGGCGAGAAGCATCTCCATCAAGGTATAGGTTACAAAATTATGCATTCAAAACTGACGTTGACAACCTAGAAGCATAACATCTTTTTCGGACGGGTGTTTCAGTTGATGCAGCCAGCAATCAGGGTGCTGAGCCTAGTCTGGGAGGCTCGGGACCTGTAAGGGTGAAAGTCGGTATGGTTAGGACATTTGTGAAGAATGAAATGGGAGACAAATTCCCGCGGAAAGTTGGACTGAAGCATGAAGAGCCGACAGCAAAGAATGTGGTGTACTTCTTCGACAAAATGCTGACATGCACGAGACAGGAGCTCGACAAGTAAGTTCGAAAGCAGAGACATTAGAAGAAGGTGCATGCACCCATCCTGACATGGATTACTTGTACTTACCACTTGCTGAATTCATTTTGCAGGAAATGGTTCAAACACCTTGCCCCGTACCTAGTTGTGATGTGTGGTGATGATTTTCGGAAAGAATTTGGGCCGAATGGAAGGCTAACAGTTACTGGTTGGGTTTGCTTGAGCCGAATGATCACTTACAAGGAAGGGCTCATGTACGGTTCATGGCAGATCAGGTGGCGCCATGTCTTTGATGTGCGCTTTGTGGTGAGTAGTTGGCATGATTTTTGCGCTTGTGCCTCTTGAGTAACATGTATGACCCGCTAACTGGAAATATGTGGTTGCAGCTTGCCTTGATGTACAACTCATACAGTCTAGATTTCGAATTCATGAATACAATGATGAGCTTTGAGGCGCTTGGATATAGGCTTCAGTGGACCAAGAAGGTTAGCGATTAATCATCCTGATATTATACTATATTATATTTGGTTTGCCCTGAATCAGAGCGCTGGCTACGGTGATCATTTTCAGCTGATGCTGCCAGTGCCATACCACAATTCGTGGTCTCTCTATGTTGTTGATGTCGACGAGAAGAAGGTACTTGTTAAGGACCCGTGCGAGACCTCAAATGGAGAGGACGCCATGAAACTGAAGCACGAAGATAATGCAAACCACATCATCGAGGGACTCCGTCGATGCATCCATGAAAACATTGCAGGCTGGTATGTGCCAGCTCAAGGGTGGAGGGTGAACTACAATGTAAGGATGCACCCCAACAGCGAAATGTGCGTGCCCTTCTCTGATAATTGCAAAACTACTTAGCAGATGTTGTTAAAACAAGATTTTGAACTGGTTCGACTAAAATTTTTGCAGCCATGACAGCCACCTGCATGTGGTGAACTACATCAGAGAGTTCACGGGCCTGTACATCTACAATCCTCTCACACCGGTACGTGCAGTGTTCATGATGCTCCATACACTATTTTTGAAACGAGTTGTAAGAGGAATCATGAACAACTAGTGATGCTGATGTAGATTACTGCTGCCAAATTTCAGAATCACCTACACTACTTCTGGCAGATGATTGCTTACGAGGTCATTTCAATGAGGGGAAACAAAGCAGAGCTACCTGATTTTATGCTGGAGGTGGTGCCATTCTGAAGAGAGGAAACAAAGAAGATTGCAAGACGTCTGGATTCACCAGCTCCATCAAGTAGTAAACGCTAGACAGGGAACATTAGCTACCATCCCAAAGTACTTCAACCCGTGTGGTAGTGGTTCCATCACTTTTGGGTTTGCTGCAAAAGTTTGCGAGACTAGTCCATGAAGCGGCGCGACATGGTGGAAATGTTAGCTGCCATCCCCACGGTGTGGTAGTGGTTCCCCCTGCGGTTCGAATTAAAGGCCTAACTGATTATGGGCGCATGAAATAGACATGTTTAAGTTTGGTATCAGGCTGAATTAAGAACCCTATATGTAGAACTTTCGTTTGCTGGGAGCAATGTTTGTTCGGACCGATGTTTGTTCGGTTTATTTGGTGGATGCATGGTTTGTTACCTAAAAAATGCATGCATTGGTGAGTTCAGTAGACATAGACCATGTATCGCCTGGAAAATTTGGTATGCAGAGATCGTGTCATCTTGTGAAGGATGGGCTGATAGATTTTGCAATAACCTATCCTCACAGAATGATAGATTGAGACCATGGATGATATACTGCCTGCATGTATCGCGAATTTGGGACGTGTTTGTTGCAATGGCATATCACTGAATATTTGGAAGGGTTCATCCAATGTTGATTTGGGGATGAATTAATGTTCACTTTGTACGTGCTTGAAAGCTTTGGACGGGAACAAGGCTTGTTTCAAAAATTAATTGTCAATCCTTGTTACCAAACCAGGCTCATTTGGCTAGAAATGGTAAATTGGTTCATATATTGATATATGTGTGTGAACATGGTTCCAAGGTACACATAATACAACAGCTAGGGCCACGAATTCGGCAGCTATTCATTGCCACAACATGAGACCGAATGGTTGGTGTGATTTATCTGTTGTTGATTTGGAAATGAATTTATTTTAATTTAGTGGGATTACATGACTTTACTACTGAATGAACACAATGCCCATGTTCACAGTCGTTGTTGACCCTTGGAAGAACCAGGCTCGCACGGCAGGGCAGATAAATGGAAGTTGAAATTTGCAAACGAACGAGCAAGGCCAAATAATGATAGTTGGTCCGATGATTGATATATGACTGAACATAGATCCAGGGTACACACATCTGACATGGTAGATATATGATAGGTGCCAAATGCTGGGGGATTTGAATTGATGCTTACATACATGCTCGCAGGTCCGACATACAGAACCCATGCTACGAACATAACTTTGTAATCTACTGGATAAACCATGCAACAACACTAAAGCCGGCAACGCATTCAGCATAACTCCCTACTAGTCAAATGCATAATCTGAAGGAGCCAGGACCTTCCAGAACGCATCATGGACGAGGGAAGAGAAGTTTCCCTGGAGCTTGAGGCATTCATGCAAGGCATCCCGTTTCGTTTTGGACACAGTATACTGTGCATTGGCGAATGGTTTGCACTAGTAAGCTAGCAGATATAATGTGCGAAACATGGGAGACATAGATTGGAAATGTGTGTACCTTGGTGAGTGGCATTTTCAGCTTGTGAGCATCAAAGTGCCTTGCCACATGGAGGACACACCCGCCTGTGTCGGCACTGCATCACATTTGAAGGGTTATGGGAGGGGCGGGGGGGGGGGCGAATAAGAAATCAGTCTTCAGTATGGACCGTAAAAATATTGCATGGTATAAAAAAAGGTTGAGCTTGTATTACCGGGAGAAAATGCAGTCGGTCATGGAAGGGAACTTGAGAGTCCAATTATCCTTGCTAGTTGGCCATCCATCGTAGAATTCATTCAGACAAGTGAACAATGCATCATGCAGCTTCCATGCTATATTCTCGTCGCGTTGCCCCGTGGGTGGGCAGGCTAACTTGTTGTGGTACAGTGGATCAATCACCCAGATGACCCTAGTCAGCATGTTGAAGAAAACAGCCATCCAGCCCTCTGGCCGTGGAACAGGTGTGTAAAACTGTAAGCAGAAAACAATGATTGCCAGATTTGATGAGTCAGGGCATTTGGGTGTAGGCATGATAGCTGGGCTGTATTACATACCAGCTCCACTGAAGTGAGATCATACTTAAGCGAATCAGCAACAAGCTGGTTCTGGATCGACACAGTGTGGAGGAAATCGTACTCTGCCAGGACAAGCGTCTGCCACAAAATGCACAAGCATGGTTTCCCGGAATGAAAAAATGGTCTCACGACATACCATTGTAGCTGAGATAATTAAAATGGATATATGTCTTAGACTTGCATCTTTACCGGGAAATCTGGCTCGATAGGGTGACGCCAAGTAAGATATGGGCATTCTGGATCATATTGCTGGTCGATCTGAGAATATCGACGAAGGATTACAGACATCAACTCGTGATCAATTAGGGTCTCCCCCCTAGTTGTTCTTTCATTGACACTCCAGTGACGCGTGCAAACCTCGGCATCTCATGAACCAAGAAATTCCTGATAAAGGCAACATAATTAGTACATGGTGTTGGCGCAACAAAAATCGTGTATGATCTAGCAGGAGGTATTTTGCGTGCACACTGGCCTCCATAATTCTTGCACGGATGACGATGCAAAAAACTGAAGGATAAGTTCAGATATATCATTGCAGGGGGTGGCGGGACGACACCCCTGCCCCAAGGATCAGTTTGGAACCCAGGGTGCTGAACATACTTGCGGCCAGGTAGCTCTTCCCGCCGCTCACCAAAAACTGTAGTACTACCATCATTGGGCAGATCAATGAATAGTTCACTGATTGCTCGCAAGGTGAACTGGGCAAAACGAACAATCAACATGTTGATATCCACGGGAGATTCCCCTTCAGAGCAGTGGCGCTCGCACAGGGGATCAGGTGTATCCCCGCAACGAGTTCTCTTGGAGGTAGAGCTATCGCCTGCATTCATTGCGGGGCAGTCCGGTGTGAGATGCGGGAAGATGTGACTGAAAATACACACAGGGAAACCATGAAGACAGACTGACCTTCACATGCAGACATGTCCAGCCTGACACCGGGTATGTTGGGGCGAGCAGGTGTCGTGGCGGTCATAGCTGAAAAAGGTGGTGCATTAAAGATTAACTATGGGAAACCTGCTAAGCTTATTACTTGATGAAAAGTACAAAAAGTCTTGCCTTGTGGTTCTGGGATAGCTCTTGCTGGACAATCAGAAAAACCTCTAATGGAACAACATATGCACCTCTTGGAAAGTGCATTGAAAAGTTTATCTGCAAATTTAAACATGTCCAATTGAGCGTTTGCACGAGCTGTATTTATGTGACGTTGTACCCGTGCATTCTGTTCATTGAGAAGTATAGTGATCTCATCTGATGCCTGCAGAAAATGGGAGTAGATTGTGATGAGTTATGCATGATTTTGGTCTGCAAAAAACATTGAATAGGATGTGCCTACATGCGAGCAAATGCTGTTACCGTACCAAGTTGGGATAGCATGTGCGGAGGTAGTGTGTGAAATCAATGGGCCCAAGCGTGCGAATTGGTGTATGTACATCTAATACATTGTGCGTGGGTGTCACTGTTGCATTGTCATTTCGGGAGAACTGATGTGCGCCACATGCAGCGGATGCGCTGTTGCCACCGCTGTTGGTGCCTGCAAGAAGGGTGTTGGGTTGGTCCTGAGGATACTTCTGCCAGGCATAGCAAACATCTTCTGCCGCACATAGCTACATTAGATAAGAGTGAGATTAATGTGAAAAAAATGGTTGCATCATACAAAGATACAGTGTGATTAATCCAGAGAGCAATGAAACCTTGTTGTTTGAATGTGATGTGGGGTTCTTCCCAATGTCAGTGGACATTGTGATCATGTTCCTAATGCTGTCCTGATCAAATTCAGTTATACGGGGGAGCACATTATGCTTCTTATTGAAAATTCCGAAGTCAATACTGTGCAGGAAGAACACCTGATAAAAAAATCAGAGCAGAAAAAGTTAGACCCCATCAAGCAGGACAACATATATTACATGTAAAACACATGCTGACCTGAAGAAAAAGGTGACAACCAACAAGGTTAGTGCCTGGATTGTTTGAAAGCATGTCCTTCTTGAGACGTCTAACAGCTTCTAGCAAGCACTGAAGCACGTACTCACACCAATTGAACTGCGATATTGTTTCGGTGTTTGCAAGGGCACCCCAAAAATCAATGGTGGCATAATCATGCTTTGTGGTTGGCGCAAGCACGTGTCCCATGACAAAAATGACGAAAGCAATTTGAAAACAATCCTTCTCAAGCTTGCTAGATGTCTCTGATACATCTCGTAGTAGGAACTCCTCCGCGGCTCGCAGGCTAAGAACACCTTTTTTGTCCATCCCGAGAGTCTTCTTGATGAATTGAATTGCATCAGGTGTTATGTGACCATCACGCTCCCGGATAGAGCGGTGACCGCAAGGTATCCCAAATACTTTGTGCACATCCTCCGGCCAGAACTTCAGCTTCTTTTACTCAGACAATATAATTGCGCGCTGAGATACACTAACCTTGCTCATTGTCCATGCACTGAATTTGAGATTAAGCTTCTGCCGCATGGGCAACTTCAACATTCCACCAAACCCGATTTCTTGTACCAACCACCTCTTGTACTCATCAAACGTTTGAATGACTTCAACTTCATGTTTCACAGAGATCCGAGATGTTGGCACAGGTGGGGGGACTGGTTGCTGGTCCTCTATCTGAACTTCAGACCCATCAGAGATTGCCCTGCCATCTTCTCCACCACCGGCTGTGCCACCAAGGCTGCTACCAACATCAGACATCTGGCCTGCATAAAAATGCAAACCTGATGCATGAGCTTTCAGTGTGATAAACTATATCAAGACTCTGAAAGGTGGGCGCTACTAATTGGCATCTGAGAAATACAGCAAATTTACTATGAAAATGTGGAACTTGTAAGCTCCATTGCATTTCCCCCTATGATTCCCCTGTAAACCTAGGCAGATCTCGGTGGTCCGTGTCATGCTCAGTGGTGTCCGCATCCATGGGTGCGCGAATCAGCTAAATTTGACCGTCGGACTAAGGGGACTGGCAGGGGACTGAGCAGTAGAATAGATGCAATAATGTCGAGATCAGCTAGGGGGCATGAAGAACTTACCTTGTGGGGATGAGCAGATGAAGATCTGCACTCCTTGCCGTGACGCACCCGCGGCGCCGAGCCTCCTGTTGACGAACAGCGACCGGCCGAGGTCTGTGGGAGTGAGACAAGAGAGACGCAGTGGTCTGAGCGGATAAGACGAAAAAAAGGAGGGTGGGAGATGCAGCGGCGTGTTGGTACTGCTCGGGGTTTGGGAGCTCGACCGGAATAAAAGATAATAAAAACCTAGTGATGAGCGTGTACAGGCGATGCCGCTTGTGCATGCAAACGACTGGAAAAAAACAAAAAAAATGTTGCTACCGCAGACTGGTTGACTGCTGGTGATTCCATCAGTCCGTGAGTGAACAGGGCAAGCCATTCTCTATACTGTCACACGAGACATCAAAACATTAAGTAACCATAGAAGCCTTCATTAACATTAATAGGCACAAAATGGGATCCATTACAACTTCCCATTACAGCAAACGAGTCACAGACCATTATGTTTTATCAATACTTGTAAGTGCATCTAGTGCCACCCCTAGTTGGTTTTGGAGTATTGACGACAAACCTAGTTGAGGGACTAATGTGTTTGTGAGAATTGCAGGAAAACACAGGTAGAAGTCCCTCATTGATTCGGTTTCACTACCAGAGATGACCCCTAAAAATGTACGAAGACATTGAAGACAATGGTGGTTTATGAAGATATTCATATTGAAGACAATGACATGAGAAGACTCCCTATGAAGCTTATGGAACTCGAAGACTTAGATCCTTCGTAGTTTTATTTCTTTTATGTTGTGTCATAGGAACCACCGTACTGTTAAGTGGGGTGCAAGAGAACCAGTCAGAATGACTGAAGTGATGCCTAATTCAAATCCTATGTCTTCGAGCGAAGACTATGAGAGCAAATCTTGTCCAGAATCAGACAAGTTAGCTTTACTTGTAGCCCAAGTAAAGTTGCCGTGTGAGTTCAAAATTCGACCGTTGGTACACGTGTCAGTTCCTTAGTGACCCAGGGTCATTTCGGACAAATCAGGTCGGGTTGCCAAGTGGCTATAAATAGCCCACCCCCACAACCATAAACGGTTGGCTGCTCAGATTTCAGTGCACGGCTTTTGTCGTTTGAGAGCAACCCACCTCGAAGCCTTTGAGAGAAAATTCCTAGCGAAGAGAAAAGCCCTAACCACCCAGAGCCAGAGTAAATTGGGCATCACTTAAGTCTTCGTGTCTGAGTGATCTGAAGACTTATTACACTTAAGGACTGTGCATCCTCCAGACGGTTAGGCGTCGTGTTCAGAGCATCCAAGAGAAATTGTGGATTGCCAGTGAACGAAGTCTGTGAAGGTTTGGAAGTCGCCTGAAGACTTACCACGAGTGATTGGACGAGGTTTTTGTGACCTTAGTTCAAGGAGAATACGGTGAGGACTGGGTGTCTTGGACTAAGTGTCCTTGACTGGGTGTCCGGGACTGTGTGTCCTTTGGTTTAAATACCTAGCCGCTCCAACCAGACGTACAGTTGTCACAGCAACTGGAACTGGTCCAACAAATCAATGTCTTCAACGTGTCACTGGTTTCATCTTCACTTCCTTTGACTTACTGTTATTCGTTGTGAAGCCATTGCATGCTTGCTTTATCTTTTATCTTCACAACATGAATGTATGATCTGTTTGGCTTCATAACTTCTTCCTACCTGATCATTATTACACTGAAGCTGTTTGTCATTGTGCTTTCACTCAATTGAATACATGAACATGGCTGCCCTAGTGTAATCTAACTTCCGCTGCTTAGTAATAGGCATAATCTTCACTGTTTGTCTTCATAACTCTCACGTTTTGAAGACTTTCATAAAAATCGCCTATTCACCCCCCCTCTAGTCGATATAACGCACTTTCAATTGGTATCAGAGCAAGGTGCTCCCTTGTTCTGTGTGATTCGGTTTAACCACCTGGAGTTTTAGCTATGTCGACTGCAGGGATAATCAAAGTCTCCGCTGCTTGCCCCGTCTTTGATGGAACTGAATATCCCTACTGGAAGAATAAGATGCGCATGCATCTTGAAGCCATTGATGTCGACCTATGGTATGTCGTCGAGAACGGAGTTCCCAAGGCTGGAGAAGGTGTCACAGCTGCTGATGTCAAGAAATTCGTTCAACTGGACTCTACTGCTAAGAATATCATCTGTGGTCATCTGACCAAAGGACAGTATGGCCGTGTAAGTGCCTTCAAGACATCCAAACTGGTCTGGGACTGGCTCTCCAAAGTTAATGAAGGCATATCAACCCAGAGAGATCAAAGAATCAGTGTCCTTCGCAATCTCTTCAACCGCTTCAAGCGAAATGACAATGAGAATGTCCAGCACACATTTGACAGACTTACTGACATCACAAACGAGCTTCAAGCCGTCGGCGCCACTGAGATCACCAAACATGAAATCGTCAAGACGCTGCTGAGATCACTTGATAGCTCGTTTGACATCCTGGCCCTGATGATTCAAGAACGTCCTGATTTCAAGACACTCGATCCGTCTGACATACTTGAGAGGCTCAACACACATGAGTTTCAGCTTTCTGAGAAAAGAGATATCTACGGTCCAAACTATTGGCGAACTCGAGCCTTGAAGGCAAAAGCTGTCTCCTCATCTGAAGAAGAATCTGACTGCAGTTCTGATGATCCCGAAGACATTGGAAGAGAACTTGCAATGCTAGTGAAGAAGTTCCAAAAATTCACCAAGAAGAAAGGCTTCAGAAAATCTTCACGATCAAGCTCAAGGAATGATGAAGCTTCTGCTCATGACTACAAGAACAAAACATGTCACAAGTGCAAGAAAACTGGGCACTTCATCTCTGAGTGTCCACAGTGGGACAATGAGAACAGAAGGAAGAAGAAGAGCAAGGAATATGATTCTGACAACAACAAGAAGAAGAAACACTCAAAGTCTTCGTCCAAGTCTTCATCAAAGTCTTCATCACACAAGAAGAGCTCATCCGGCAAGGCACGTGCGTTTGTTGGAAAGGAGATGGATTCAGAGGAGGAGTCCGCATCTGAGGAGGCAGAGGTGGAGTCTGAGGAGGAGTCTGATTCTGGCATTGCGAGTCTGGCTACAGCATACGTCGCCAAGTCCATCTTCAACACTGAAGACAATGACTGCATCACCGACACCGATGCAAATGACAAGAACGACTCCACTCCTACCTACTGCTTCATGGCACGCGGTGCCAAGGTAAACACACGCACTACTCACTATGAAACATCTAGTGACGATGACTCTGAATGTGATTCAAAACCTAGCTACAGAACACTTGCTAAAATTGCAACTGAACAACAGAAAGCTATGGAACATATTCAAAAACTGTTAGAGAGAAGCGATGATCTGTTGGGTGCTGAAATGACTCGTTCTGAATCCTTAATTGAAGACATAAAAAATCTTCACGTTAAGTATCAGGAACTTGAAGATCGTCTTGAGACTCTCTCAACTACTCATGAAAAGCTCTCCTATGATTATCTTCAAAAGAAGCAAGATCTTGAGAAGTTGAGAGCGGATCATGAAGATCTTCAAAAGGAAAATGAGTCACTTCACTCCGAACAGATCAGTCCCACTCAGGAAGGATTTGAACCACCATGTGTTAAATGCATTGAGCGTGATAATGCTAATTCTGTTGCTGAATGTTCCACTGCTACTACTGTTGCAATATCTTCAACTGTTAACGTGGTAACTAACCCCTCTCCTGAGGATACCACTGCTATTGCTGATGAGAATGCTAGGTTGAAGACATTGCTTGAAACAGGAATGTACAAAAGTCTGAAAGGGCATCAGACACTATGTGATGTCCTTAAGAAGCAGATTCTGAACCGAAACCCTAGGAAAGAGGGCGTTGGGTTCGTGAGGAAAATTAATGCAGATGGCTCTTACTGGAAACCTGAGCAGTACCCCAAAACCACATGGGTTGCTGCAAAGGAATCCTTAGCAGATCCATCCAATCTGTTTGGCTTCACTTGTGCTAACCCCATTATCATTGATGAATCTTTTGATGCAAACTATAAACTGTTTAAGAATCAGAATGGTGAAGTGTTTGCCAGGTACATTGGTACTAACTGCAGGAATGGACCTCCTATGAAGATGATCTGGGTTCCGAAAAAGTGTCTGGAAAATCTTCCTGTGAATGTCTTCATGACACCTCACCTGAAGAAGACAAACCTCAGACCAAAGGCTTCATATGGTCCAAAGGCTTCATATGGTCCAAAGGCTTCATACAGACAGATGACTCACCAGAGTCATACTAACGCAAATTTTTTGCAGGGAAACCATGCTCAGGCATATGAATATGAGAGCGGTTCATCGAACCGTCATGTTCATATGACCAAAAATTATTCTGCTTATTCCTATGAGTATTATTGTCCCCCTGCTAGACTGTTTGCTAGGGCTTCAAAGCCAAAATTCTCAGATGCTGCACTTAGACTTATTGCTTCTAAGCCACCCTTGAAGATGTGGGTGGTTAAGAAAGCTTAACTCTCTTTTGCAGGGAAAGGTCTCCAGCAGAAAAACAAAATCTTCTGATGCTATTGCTGGGGACCTTAAAAATCTTGTAGGGCGCGAGATAAAATGCCCGAATGGCATCATTATGTACTTTGCTCCTGAATTGCATGCTACTCTCCCTATTAGTCCTAATCTGGATCTAAGTTTTCATAACCCACTGGTTCGTCAAATGTTTATGCTTCACAACTCTCTTCGTGAAGCCTATCCCCCTAACTGCACTGTAGGGTACAACACCAGCGACTTCAAAGTCTTCAGAATGGATTATTGACAGTGGGTGTACAAATCACATGACTGGCAGAAGAAGCCTTCTTATGGACTCAACTTTACGTCCATCCGACAAGAGTCACATCACATTTGCTGACACTGGTAAAAGTAAGGTATTGGGTCTAGGTAGAGTTGCAATCTCAAAGGATCAACACATGGATAAAGTCATGCTTGTTGAATCCCTTGGCTTCAACTTACTGTCTGTCTCAATGCTTTGCGATTTGAATATGATTGTAATGTTTGGAAAATATCGTTGCCTGGTGCTAATGGAATCTGACAAATCTCTAGTGTTTGAAGGGTATCGAAAAGGTGACTTGTACGTGGTAGATTTCTCAGCAGGACCACAACTCGCAGTATGTCTTCTTGCAAAAGCTTCAGAATGCTGGCTTTGGCATCGAAGGCTTGGGCATGCTGGCATGAGGAACCTCCACACCCTTGCGAAGAAAAAGCACGTCATAGGCATCGAGGGCGTCAAGTTCAAGAAAGATCATTTATGCGGTGCCTGTGAAGCAGGGAAAATGATAAGGGAAAAACATCCTTCGAAGACAATCATGACTACTACACAACCCTTTGAACTGCTTCACATGGATCTTTTCGGTCCCACTCACTACTCAACTTTTACTACTTCTGCTTGCCTCTATGGCTTCGTCATTGTTGATGATTACTCTAGATATACTTGGGTACACATAATCCTTTACAAGACTGAAGTGCAGGATGTCTTCAGACGCTTCGCCAATCGAGCCATGAACAATTTTGGCGCCAAGATAAAGCACATCAGAAGTGACAATGGTACTGAATTCAAGAACACTGGCCTTGATACATATCTGGATACCTTGGGCATCACACATGAATTCTCAGCTCCATACACGCCACAGCAGAATGGCGTCGTCGAGCGCAAGAACAGAACACTCATTGAGATGGCCAGAACAATGCTAGATGAATACAAGACTCCAAGAAAATTCTGGACTGAAGCCATTGATACTGCATGCCATACAATCAATCGTGTTTATCTTCACAAGCTTCTGAACAAGACATCTTATGAACTCCTAACTGGCAAGAAGCCAAATGTCAGTTACTTCAGAGTATTTGGCGCAAAATGCTGGATCAAGGACCCACACCACACCTCAAAATTTGCACCAAAAGCACATGAGGGATTCATGCTTGGATATGGAAAGGATTCGCACTCCTACAGAGTCTTCAATCTCTTCCACTACAAAGTGGTTGAAACTGTGGATGTGCGGTTCGATGAAACCAATGGATCACAAAGAGAGCAATTGCCAAATGTGCTAGATGAAGTTCCAGCTAGTGAATCAATCAAGCTTATGGGAACTGGAGAGATTGTACCTTCTGAAGCTCATCCTGAAGAAGAACTTATCATCTCAGCACCTGATCCACATAAAGACAATGCTCAGCCTGAAGATATACCTCCAAATGACAACACAGATCAGCAAGAGCAAAGTCTTCGCCCTTTACATCCTCGTGTTGCAAATGAAGTACAGATTGACAGAATACTTGACAGCATCAATGCACCTGGTCCACTCACTCGTTCAAGGGCAACTCAGCTAGCAAACTTCTGTGGGCATTTCACATTCGTCTCAATATCAGAACCCAAGAAAGTTGAAGAAGCCTTCATGGAACCTGAATGGATTCAAGCTATGCAAGAAGAGCTTCAACAGTTTGAGCTGAATAATGTATGGGAACTGGTTAAGCGTCCTGATCCACGGAAGCACAACATAATAGGCACCAAATGGATATACCGCAACAAGCAAGATGAGCATGGTCAAGTTGTCAGAACCAAAGCTCGTCTCGTTGCTCAAGGATATACTCAAGTGAAGGGCATTGACTTCGATGAAACATTTGCTCCTGTGGCTAGGCTTGAAGCCATACGCATACTGCTATCCTATGCAAATCATCATAACATACTTCTATATCAAATGGATGTGAAAAGTGCCTTTCTCAATGGCAAGATTGAAGAAGAAGTGTATGTTGCACAACCACCTGGCTTTGAAAATCCAAAACATCCTGATATGGTATACAAGCTCAACAAGGCACTGTATGGCCTCAAACAAGCCCCTAGGGCTTGGTATGATACACTCAAGTACTTTCTGAAGAGCAAAGGCTTCATACCTGGTTCCCTGGATCCCACTCTTTTCACGAAGACATATGATGGTGAACTGTTTGTGTGCCAAATATATGTGGATGACATTATCTTCGGCTGCACCAATCAGAAGTATAGTGAAGAGTTTGGATATATGATGCAAGAGCAATATCAGATGTCCATGATGGGGGAGCTGAAGTTCTTCCTCGGTCTTCAGATACGGCAACAACGCAACGGCATCTTCATATCTCAAGAGAAATATCTTAAAGAGTGCCTGAAGAAGTTCGGTATGCAAGATTGCAAAGGCTTCACAACACCAATGCCAGCCAAACATCATCTAGGTCCTGACGACAATGGTAAAGAGTTCGATCAAAAGGTATACCGCTCCATGATTGGGTCTTTGCTTTATTTATGTGCATCTAGGCCAGATATCATGCTTAGTGTTTGCATGTGTGCTCGATTTCAAGCGGCACCAAAGGAGTCGCATCACTTGGCTGTGAAGCGAATTCTTAGATATTTGGCTCACACCCCAACTCTAGGATTATGGTATCCAAAGGGCTCAGAGTTTGATTTGGTTGGATTTTCGGATGCTGATTATGCTGGTGACAGAGTTGATCGCAAGTCTACATCAGGCACATGTCACTTTCTGGGACGATCACTTGTATGTTGGTCTTCAAAGAAGCAGAACTGTGTATCTCTCTCCACTGCTGAATCTGAATACATTGCTGCTGGATCTTGCTGCGCTCAGCTTCTGTGGATGAAGCAAACACTCAAGGACTTTGGCATTCATCTGAAGCAAGTGCCACTTTACTGCGACAACGAAAGCGCCATCAAGATTGCCAACAACCCAGTTCAGCACTCGAAGACAAAGCACATTGAAATTCGCCATCACTTTCTCAGAGATCACGTTGTGAAGGAAGACATTGATATCATACACGTCAGCACTGAAGAGCAATTGGCAGATATCTTCACCAAGCCCTTGGATGAGAAGAGGTTTTGCAAGTTACGGTGTGAGCTAAATATCTTGGAATCCTCAAATGTCCTGTGATCAGGCACACATCCTAACACTTATGCATATTGATGACTTAGATGTGCAACACATGAAGTAACGTATATCTTCAATCAATGAAGACATACATTCTAAGTGTGAATACATTAATGTGGAATTTGACTTCGGAGCGCCACGATAAATGTGCGCCATGTCTGGGTCTAATACTTCCTATACGGTGGGTAACGCCACCACCAAACGTTCCATTCTGAAGTGGTTCACTCATGGCGTTACCTCGCAATGTCTTCACATTTGGTTTGGCTTCAATCTCAATATGTCTTCATGATTATCTTCACTGCGTTGATTAAATAGATATATATATATATATATATGTACTGATGTTCTGTCCTCTACGGCATTCACTTATAGCTATGTCTTCTTGGTTGGATCTTTTGAACTAAGTGAATGTGATCGGACCCTAACCTCTCTATGCTTTCTATCTCAAACTCTATCTCTCCAAGTCATATGCATTCTGTTGAAACTGTCTAATGTCTTCACTGTGTCCTTGTCAGCCGAAGACATAGAGACAACCATAAAAGTCCGTTTTTAATGCTCATTCCTCCACATAAGATCCGGAGAAGCAGGAACGACCGCCCGACAATTTAGGCATGCGTGGTACATGGAACAAACCCCAATCTTCCTCTAACTGGCCACACGTGCCTCAAATGCGAACCGCCAGGGGCACCTGCGTAATAGCGCAGTGCCGCCTCTGAGTCTATAAATTCACACTTACCGCGGTCATTATCTCCTTCTTCCATCCTCGCACGAACCCTAGCGCCACCGCTAGCACTCGACGACGCCGGAGACGAAGCGCTTCGCTGCCGCAACCTCTCCAACGCCGTCCTCACGCCAACCGCGGTTATCGTCCTCTCCGCCGTCGCCGTAGGTGTTTTCCGTCGCCAAGTTAGGGCACGGAGGACTGAACTGCTCGGCATCAACTTCCTTCCGTCTAGCAGTTCCAGTGGGGTAAATAAAACTTCTTTTTACAGCCTCTTTTGATCACTTGGTTCTGTCACTTTCTTCCATAAGAAGTTTCTCTTCACACCAGTTAGATCTCTCGCTGCATCTCATAACATGCCTAATATATTCACTTGTGCTTCATAAAGTAGTTAGATTCCTCACTTGTACTGATCAATGGGTTCGTACAAATCTGGAACCAACTTCTTATCTATAAGTGAATGTCTTCGCACAATGAGGTCAATGTCTTCAAAACCGATTTATCTTCAAAATCTTCTGAGAATGCATATGACCTCTTCCCCTTCCCTCGCACCTTAATGCTGTCACAGGTACATGTCCGTGGGAGAATCCTTTGGATCTCATAGTCTGCATTCATTTGCAGAATACTTGCAGCATCACATCAACTCTCCTGAAGCCAGTTCTTGTTGGTCAAGCAAAAGGAAGCCTTTGAAGCCTTTGAACATCTTGAAGCCTTCCAAGTTAAGATTCATGGCTTCAGAAACAGCAGCAAGGAAGGGAGGCAGACAGCGACGTGGTGGAACGTCTAAAGATCTGCCTGATGAATTGGCAGAGATGTACAAAACTGATCCTGAAGAAAGCTATGGTCAGCGCAAGACACGAATCCAATGGATTCGAAGATATTGGGCAGAGCAATGGTTTCAATATCGCTTCGTCACTCAGGAATATGCGGAGAAGTGCGCCATCAAGAAACCGTGGGGAGACGTATTATACAAAAATCTCGTACCCAGGTCCAGAGACGAAGCCATTGCTCAAGGCTTCTATCCATGCATGGTGAGAGGACCACAGCCAGCTGAAGCACATCCGTCATCACTTCTCTGGTGTCGCGATGACAATCTGTTCAAGCGCAACTTCCAATTTGCTCAGAACTCTGCAAAGCAAAACAAGAAGAAATTTGGGCTTGACTTCAACCCTGGTCCCTCCTCACCAAGGGCAGATGGCACACGCGACGCCGATCCCAATATCATCGGGCCGTATGCCAATCTTGCAGGCCTCATCACCCGCATCCTAGTCCAAGGGACTGCCGTGAATGACCCTCCAGCAGATACTGAGTCTGATGACGCCCCTGCTGCGCCGAAGCCAAAGCAGAAGAAGCCAAAAGCTTCAAAGCCAGCCGCTTCTCCCAAAATTTCAAGAGCGAAGCCATTGGCAACTACACCTCCTGAAGCCAGTGTGCAGTCTGAAGACTTATCACGAGTCTCCAAGCCCCAAGAAGCCAAGAAGCCTCAGCCACACACAGGCAAAGAGCTCACAGCTGCTGCCATTCTGCGGTGCGAAACCATTGATCTCTCAAGCGATAAAGATCTTGGAGATGATGCTCTTGAGCAGCCCATCAAGAGCAAGGAGGAGGCTGAAATCTTCAACAATCTGCCTCTGTTTGATGTCGCCATCATCCACAATTTCATCGATGAATGGTTTGCCTCACCGGACATCAGCTTCGACGATCTGCAGCTGCCCATAGGCCTCAGCGTTGCCTTTCAAGGTGCAATTGCTTCAGAACTTGCAATAGCCCAACGCATTGTAGAACTGATGCAGAAAATTGATTATGAAACGGCTCAGTTCAAGAAGCACGTGGCCAAGCTCAGTGTGCAAGAAGTGAAAAACTTCAAGATCATGTTGCACGAGATGAAAGAGAACTTTCTGAAGACGCGTGCCGAAGCTCAAGGCTCGCGAGAGCGCATGAAGACTCTGGCTGATCGCTGCGTGCAGGCCTACAATGAGGCCGAGAAGCGCAAGGCACTTGGGCGTCCCGGCATTGACCCCAGGATGGCCTCGAAGAAGAAAAAGAAGCCTGTTGTGCCTGAACCAGAAGTGCCAAGGTCAGAAACTGCTCCGATTGTCTTCCCCACTGCAATGACTGGCTCGAAGCCAAAGAGTCGATCAACCGCCTCACAGCTCAAGAAGACACGGACTGCAGAGGCTGAAGCTAAGAAGAGGAAACACTCCGAAGCCTCTCCTTCTGACCCCACCATCAAGAAGCGCAAGACCAAGAAATCTCGGGCTGCTCCCACAGAGCCCTTGATAGTTGAACCCCTCTCTGTCCGCTATCCTGACGCAGATCGTCAGTTGACTGTGCATGAGCCTGCCTTCACAGAGGCTCCGCAGGCTGAAGACATTCCAGCAGCCGACCACAACGCTGCTGAAGACATTGGTCTCCAAGACAATGTACAAGGTGATGCAGCCCTTCCTCAGCTTGAGACAAGCGAACTGATCAGCATTGGTCGTCCATTGACGCCAATCACACAAGATGCATCGTGGGCAGATCGCCCACAGGAGGAAGATAATGAGCTCCAGCCCACTGCAACTCCACCGGCATCGCCTACCTTCCGTAGGCTTCGCAAAGGGCCAAGGGCTCAGGCTGCTGACGACATTCCGGCTGCATCAGCCGAAGAGCATGCAGAAATACCACAAGCTCCAACTCCCCCGCACCAACAAGAAGCAGTTCTCCAGGAGAACGTGCCTGAGTTCGTCCCTCCCACTACACGTGTGGAGGCGGCAAATGTTGAGGCTACCACAAACAACGCCGAAGCAAATGTGGAGCCCTCCCCAACAACAGCTTCAGAAGACACTGAAGCTACTGCTCCTGAACCTTCTGTGCCTGAGTCTGCTGCGGGTCCCCAATTCAACTATCATATTGCGCACAGGCCCCAGGTCCAGAAGCCGATCCCACGACTGCCAAGGTTCCCAGGTTCTGCATCAGCTCCTGGCTCCTTCAACATCAACGGCTTCAGGACAGACAACACGTTTTTCGACAGCTCCAAGAACCCTTATTCAAGGGAACGGATTGTATCAGATAGGTTCTGGAGCTATCAACAGCACAGCTACTATTCATGCATCCTATACAACCAAGGCCGCATCTTTCCTCACAAGCGCCTTGAGGTTGAAGCTGTTGCTGGTCTGCCTGGTCTGGAAGAAGCATTGGATTGCTTCAAGCAAGTGGGTCTGCTGCCGTTTATCACCGATGAAGTGCACTGGAACGAAGAGCTTCTGCTCCAGTTCTATGCCACCCTGCATATCAAAGGCTATAACAGGGATCCGAAGACATGGGTCCTGGAGTGGATGACCGGCAATGTCCATCATGGAGCCAATGCTTTCGACATAATTGAGCTTACATGCCTTCCCACTCCTGGCGAATTCTTTGAAGAAGGCTGCCAACTCCATGCTGAAGCAATTGAGAGCATATTTCAGCGTCCTGAGCCAGATATGAGTCAGATGCTCTCAATGATGAAGCCATTGCCTCCTAATGCACCCTATCCAACTAGGTTCTTCGTTGAAGACTTAGAGTACCTGCCCAGAACAATATATCACATCATAAGGCGGACTCTCTGGCCCGTAAAGGGACACTCTCGATATGCAATGATTGAAGGTGCAATGAAGACTCTCATCTTCTGCATTCTTCATGGCAAATGCTTCAACGCACAGGATCTCTTCATCCGTCAACTTGCAGCATCTGCCTCAGAATTGTTTGGATTGAAATTCTATACTCCTTGGGTTATGAGGCTGATCAAGCTTCACTCTGCAATCTCCTATCAACCCTCAGCCCGCAATCATAGGATATTTTTGCCAGATGTAGACACATCTGCTGAAGCAATATATCCAGAGCCTGCCAAGCAACCATTAAGTCTTCAGAATGCAGAACACCAGAGCTTCAGTCAAAATATTGAAGGTGTTGAAGCTCTCTCTCGAGTGTATCCAATGGCTGGCACCACACGTGCCCCTGCATCAACTGAAGCCAATAACAGCACAGTTGCAAAGAGACCCAAGAAGCGCGCTCGTGCACTCAATGACCGAGAGCTTCTTGTGGCTCTTCACCAAAAGCAAGATAGGCATCACGACTGGCTTAAGAGGCAGATGAGAAGCATCATGCAAGACGTCAATCGCATCAGAAATCTGGCAACCAAGAATGCATTTGTCGCACACGAGACCTGTCACCGCACTTGGAAAGGCCTCACCATGATGTGCACTAAAGCTGACCTGCATGAGGATGGCTTCAAAGAGAGATTCAAATTTGACTCCACGCCTCCAAGAAAAGCTGTGATGCGAAGCACACCATCACTTGAAGAGTCAGAGTTCTCTTCTTCTGCTGCCACCGTGTCTGCCCAGATTATTGAAGAAGAAGACGATGCGACATCATCTCCACCTGCTTCAACACGCGTTGAATCTGCACCAAGCTCGTCTGCACCGCCACCAAACAACTCCACCGACCCTGCTGCGCCTGGGAACGCGTAGAAACCTCTATGTCTTCAAACCTTTTTGGTCATCACTGACAAAAGGGGGAGAAGCATATGATGTTTATAGTCTTCAAGCGGGTCACTATGGGCGGGTGCCTTCATATTTTGCTACATTTTGCTTCGTGCTTACAACTCCCGTTTTTGCTACATTTGCTTCGTTGAGTTGTAACACGTAGCCTTGATGGTCGTCTGCTACCTGTTTGTCACTCCGTTTTGCGAAGATAAATTCCGCATGTGCGACGATAAATTCCGCACTCATCTCATTCTGCAGATGTCCATTTTCCATTATGCATATCATTATCTTCATATACTTTCACATGCATGGTGGATTGTCATCATAAGTTGAAGTGGATCTCCACAAGTACAACCTGCCATGTGCATTTGCATTCAAGAAGCAAATTACTTATATGCACATCTTCAGGGGGAGCCCTTGCAACTTATGAAGACAATTCCTTTACAATTTCACAAATTATGTTCCCCGTTGAAAACTTCAACTAGTTTGTCATCAATCACCAAAAAGGGGGAGATTGTAAGTGCATCTAGTGCCACCCCTAGTTGGTTTTGGAGTATTGACGACAAACCTAGTTGAGGGACTAATGTGTTTGTGAGAATTGCAGGAAAACACAGGTAGAAGTCCCTCATTGATTCGGTTTCACTACCAGAGATGACCCCTAAAAATGTACGAAGACATTGAAGACAATGGTGGTTTATGAAGATATTCATATTGAAGACAATGACATGAGAAGACTCCCTATGAAGCTTATGGAACTCGAAAACTTAGATCCTTCGTAGTTTTATTTCTTTTATGTTGTGTCATAGGAACCACCGTACTGTTAAGTGGGGTGCAAGAGAACCAGTCAGAATGACTGAAGTGATGCCTAATTCAAATCCTATGTCTTCGAGCGAAGACTATGAGAGCAAATCTTGTCCAGAATCAGACAAGTCAGCTTTACTTGTAGCCCAAGTAAAGTTGCCGTGTGAGTTCAAAATTCGACCGTTGGTACACGTGTCAGTTCCTTAGTGACCCAGGGTCATTTCGGACAAATCAGGTCGGGTTGCCAAGTGGCTATAAATAGCCCACCCCCACAACCATAAACGGTTGGCTGCTCAGATTTCAGTGCACGGCTTTTGTCGTTTGAGAGCAACCCACCTCGAAGCCTTTGAGAGAAAATTCCTAGCGAGGAGAAAAACCCTAACCACCCAGAGCCAGAGTAAATTGGGCATCACTTAAGTCTTCGTGTCTGAGTGATCTGAAGACTTATTACACTTGAGGACTGTGCATCCTTCAGACGGTTAGGCGTCGCGTTCAGAGCATCCAAGAGAAATTGTGGATTGCCAGTGAACGAAGTCTGTGAAGGTTTGGAAGTCGCCTGAAGACTTACCACGAGTGATTGGACGAGGTCTGTGTGACCTTAGTTCAAGGAGAATACGGTGAGGACTGGGTGTCTTGGACTAAGTGTCCTTGACTGGGTGTCCGGGACTGTGTGTCCTTTGGTTTAAATACCTAGCCGCTCCAACCAGACGTACAGTTGTCACAGCAACTGGAACTGGTCCAACAAATCATTGTCTTCAACGTGTCACTGGTTTCATCTTCACTTCCTTTGACTTACTGTTATTCGTTGTGAAGCCATTGCATGCTTGCTTTATCTTTTATCTTCACAACATGAATGTATGATCTGTTTGGCTTCATAACTTCTTCCTACCTGATCCTTATTACACTGAAGCTGTTTGTCATTGTGCTTTCACTCAATTGAATACATGACCATGGCTGCCCTAGTGTAATCTAACTTCCGCTGCATAGTAATAGGCAAAATCTTCACTGTTTGTCTTCATAACTCTCACGTTTTGAAGACTTTCATAAAAATCGCCTATTCACCCCCCCTCTAGTCGATATAACGCACTTGGTCTAGGAAAATATGAAAATCATTAGCACCACGCTCATATGTGGTCGTCGCCGATCCCACCACCGTCTTCTGTTTCAATCAACTCACATCGATCCGTCAAACTGCCTAGTCCGACCCAGGCTCCCAAATCATTCCATGAATTTCCATCCATCACATGATAGTTCCATCACTGCTGACATGACTTCCTGCAACGCCTTCAAGCATCCCTGTTGTGCCAACAAATTTTTCACCCTCGTCTTCCATAACCCAAGGTCTTCAGTTCCGTGAACTTCTCCACCTCAAACCTTCTACCCATTGGCATCATGGTTCTTCATATGACTAACCCTGTGAAAAAATTATCTGAGTTGTCCACACAATGCCCCAAGTACACGAACCAAATCTCCACGTACTAATAGCAAACCAACCAAAGAATCACTCTTGGCCTTCATGTGGTGTGGCTCTCGTGGCTCAACTCCATGATGCTAGATTTTGCCTTGCCCAAGCCCCTTGCTAGTTTCCGATGGATGCATCAATGGATATTTCCTTTGCTCGATTTGATCTTCCTGCGCGTCTCTTCTACAGCTGCCTGCACCAGCCTTTAAAGTGAGCATGCAAGAATGCGTTCCTGAGACGACTTCTTTCCGGGACTCGGTCCCGTTTTGGTCTCCAAACAAATCTCGTATTAGCTTCTTTATCACGCGAGTGTCATGTATCCTGCGTCCGAGCCGAAACTGCGGCCTCTTCCTCACGCGCCTCAAGTTTCCCAGCACATTTGTCCACGTCTGTTTGCAGGCCTAATTGGGCCTCGGGAGCAGCCACCAGCGCACCACGCGCCAGAGCCTGGCTCGGCCCTTAGACCTGCCTACACGTGTCCTCCTTCGTGTGTGGTCACCACACAACGCAATCTCGCCGAGGTCGCCGACTCGACGCTTGCTTTGAGACACCACTTCCGATCAATCAGCCAACTCTTGCAATTGCTTCACACAAGATTACAACCCGACCAACTCTGCTTTAGGTCCCAACTCGCCGATGTCCTTCGTCCCGCACCACGACCGCATCATGCAGATTTCTGTTGATATTCTTCCTCCTCTAGATCAACTCTCGATCGCCTTTCGGACCTTTTCAACCTTTACTCATGATACCACTTGTTAGAATAAATCTGAAACGCTCCGTCGATCTACCGAGGACCAAGCAATCACACAAGCACGACACCGAGATTTGTTAACGAGGTTCACCATCATGGCTACATCCCCAGGGCCTGACTACGGGCGCTCCTCCCTGTGACACTGTCACAATACCGCACCCCGGCCGCCCGGGCGCCGGCACACGCCGCCGGCTCCCCTGTGTGCCCATGCTATTATGTTGGCATATGTTACATCGTGTGTCTAGCCCCACTATATATAAGAGTCCTAGGATACAAGTGTCCTAGGACACGACTCCATATCCTATCTAAACACAATACAACTATAAGTCTAACTGTAACCTAACTCGTACACTATATTCGACACAACTCCAACACATCTCTTGGAAAGTGAAGCATATGCACTACTACATGTTAACACCAGTTTTTGGCATGAAAAAAAGTGTAATTAAGATGGCCTGGACTGAGAAGGGTTTCAACATGAAAAAGTTGAGCAACATCAAAGTAAACAACTTTGATTTTTGGGTCATTACCATCCGATCTCATCATGACGACTGAAGCTATACTTGAAGTAATAATTTTTGGTATCCAGAGAAATGTTCGGCCGATTACGTCTTTAAGATGGACTCTACAAAAAAGTGTTCTACATGGATTGTCTTTGTCTCGTCCAAATGGTCGATTGTGATATAAAAATCGTTTTAACCCGTGGTCGTATGTAAAAGTTAGAGCCCACGCAGTGCGACCCTACCATGAGCAAAAAGTGGCGCGCCTCATCAGACACCCATAGGCTGATGTCTGATGGGTAACACCACTGATTGGCTGTTTTGCACAAGTGATTCGGCCCTAAAGATGGCTTCGAATTGAAGAATGTTCAACATAAAAGATATTCGTCTCGTCAAAACAGTTAAATTATCTTTTCGGCTCATCTTCATGTGCAGTAGTTTGGGGCCTGTGACGCCCAAAAACTGAACTTTTGTCTCAGACTTACCTAAATCCGAATTTGGTTAATTTTGATTTGGACGGGATTTAGAGTCCTTTTCTTGTACGGGAAATCCAGCTATCTCATAAATAGTGAGTGGTGATGGCGGATTGAACAACACGCAATCGACAAAATCATCTGCCACTTTTTAGCTTTATCTTTTCCTTCTCCCTTGTTCTTCTTCTCATTCTTATAGTTGCAGGGCAGCGAACCTTGAGGTCCTAGGGGCAAGCAAGTCGACCTAGGGCAACCCATAGCCGCCGCAGCCCTGACGGGGTCCCTCCCAGGCATATGGGGTTTCGGGTCCAAAAAAGCGCCCGCCGGATTGCTTGCGTACCGCTCTTCCAGACGGATTGCCGAGTGGGGAGCGAGGCGGAGGCAGACAGAGTGGGATGGCGGCGTGCGGTGCGGGTGGGGGTGGGCGGAGGCCGGAGCGGAGGCGGAGGCGGCTGGAGAGGAGGCAGGACGCGATGCGGTGGCATGGCAGCTGGCAGCGGCCCAGGCTGGGGGGAATCGGCGGCGGGGGGCTGGATCTACGGCGGGCGGCGTTGGGGAGAGCTGCGGCGGGGTGGCAGCCGAGCAGGGAGCTGCGGCGGGGCGGCGGGGGTGGGATGAAGAAGGGAGGAAAGCAATGAAGAACGGTTGGACATTGGCGCGCGGCCGCAATTTTTACATCTCCTGGCTTCGGAGATGTAATTTGCATTTTATTTTTTTTTACATATGGACTATCTGTTGAAGCAGTGTTTTTTTGCTCTCAAAGCTCCAATAGTTGGTTATTTTTACATATGGACCATATATTGGAGATGCTCTAACGCTGCAACTTATTTTAGGTCGCTACGCCAAATAGGTCCTCTGTATTATCAATACTACAAAATACTCTGTTTTGTGAAAACCACGGTATGTTATACCTACATGCTAAATTACTATAGTTTGTCGATACTTTGGTTCTCTTGCGCCGCTTGTGGTTTGCTCGATATGTAATAGAAATTTTGGACACATGCAGTACAATACTTTCACCCCGTGCAGCTCAGAACGAACACACACAAAAAAGCTTGATGTAGTGTGGTTTTCAATCTGATGCAGTTCACCTGTCGATTGTGGTGTTGCAAAAAACAAAGTGTCCGCACTTTGGTAAATTCAAAACTACTTTTAAACCGTGAGAAATTAGAGAGAGTGTTCTACATGAAAAAGTTGTGCCTTGTCGATATCTTTTCAACGGCGTATTCATTCTGATGAGAGGTTTGAGAAAAAAACACAAAAAAACATTTGCTGCCATTTTTCGGATACCACACCATTTTCATAATTCATTTAAAACTGTGAGGAATTTCAAAAAGGATTCATCGTATGAAAGTTGCGGCTCTCCCATAGTTTTCCAACGGCGTATCACACGCCTCGTTTTGACAAATGGTTAAAAAACTGCAGCGACTTGTTTTGACAAACGGTTAAAAAATTGATGCGAAAATTGTATCAAAAAGTCGCAACATATAAAAACAAGACGTTTCGTGTTTCGGTGAATTTGAAACTGCTTTTAAACCGTAAGGATTAGAAATGGTGTTCTATATGTAAAAGTTGCGCCTCGATGATATCTTTCCATTGAAATATCATTTGCATCGTTCCGAAGAACAGTTTAAAAAAACGCGTAAATACGCTCGCTGCCACCCGTCGGGCGCCCACCGTTTTTGAAACTGCTCTTAAACCATTAGAAATCTGGAAAAGCGATAGATACATAGGTCACACCCAACTTACTGGACATAGGTAGGGACCAGAAGTTCCAGGGTGCCTTGGATGCTCTGGGAACCAGATGTTCTGGGGAACTTACGAGGTATTCAAAAGGTTTGCAATGCGGTGCACATGTGAAGACGGAAGTTTTGGGGTAGATTCCAGGTTAGGTTTGGGCATTTCTAGAAGGTTGGCAAGCTCGCGCAGGTGTATGCTCAAAGTTTCGGGGTGGACGGTCCAATGTTCCGGGATCTCTCGGAGTCATCTCCTTGGTGCAATCTTGTTGGGAAACACAGTAGAAAAAAACCCGCACTATGATCAACCAAGAACACTATAAAGATGCAATAATAGTTTGGCTCAGATCAGTGCCAACTCCGAATTGCACCGCAAGAAAAGTCGGTGTAGATCGTATTTGAAGTCCCTCGAACCATCCACAAACAGTCCCTCACGGAAGACCGAAAGCACGACCTCCCCATACTTTACAAGCCTACGGTCTTCACGATCCGACAGCGTTTCACCGTCCCGAGCTAATCATCGTTGAAGAATTAGAGGGAGGAGATTAGAACCACACTGGGCTTCTAGTTATGAGGTGTAGAGAGGATCTAAATCTAGCTCTAATTGGATCAACTAGAATTATAACTAGAGAACTACAGGAGGCTCGAAAAACTTGTGTGCTCAAAGTACCCGAAACCACCTAGTATAGATAGGTTAAAGGCAGAAAAGGGGTGCCACAAGTGGGAAAGGGTCTCCCCCTAGAGCCGGCCAAGAGGAGGGGGAGTGTCGGTGTCAAAACCGGCGGATCTCGGGTAGGGGGTCCCGAACTGTGCGTCTAAGGCGGATGGTAACAGGAGGCAGGGGACACGATGTTTTACCCAGGTTCGGGCCCTCTTGATGGAGGTAAAACCCTACGTCCTGCTTGATTAATATTGATGATATGGGTAGTACAAGAGTAGATCTACCACGAGATCAGAGAGGCTAAACCCTAGAAGCTAGCCTATGGTATGATTGTTCTTCGTCCTACGGACTAAAACCCTCCGGTTTATATAGACACCGGAGAGGGCTAGGGTTACATAGAGTCGGTTACAATGGTAGGACATCTACATATCCGTATCGCCAAGCTTGCCTTCCACGCCAAGGAAAGTCCCTTCCAGACACGGGACGAAGTCTTCAATCTTGTATCTTCATAGTCCAGGAGTCCGGCCGAAGGTATAGTCCGGCTATCCGGACACCCCCTAATCCAGGACTCCCTCAGTAGCCCCTGAACCAGGCTTCAATAATGACGAGTCCGGCGCGCAGATTGTCTTCGGCATTGCAAGGCGGGTTCCTCCTCCAAGTACTTCATAGAAGATTTTAAACACAAAGGTAGTGTCCGGCTCTACAAAATAAGTTTCCACATATTGCCATAGAGAGAATAATATTTACACAAATCTAATCTGTTGACGTATTCCGTAGCGTGACATCACACCACGGCCAAGTCTTTATTCGAATCGTTTTACTGTCCCACCTCAGCGCGTTTAGCGAGGCGGTTTCCTAGGCACGTCTTGTCAAGGCAGAGATCGTGTCCCCTTATTCCGGGATTCTCATCAATACGGGCATGGGTAACCCAACCGCGCCATTGATTACGGCGCTTGGGAGATAAGCGAGTTTTACCAGGCTGGTGGGGACGCATAGTCGCGTCCACCCATATAAGGGGATAAGGATCCACCTTTTCATCCACGCCTTCTTCCTCCTTTGCCTATCCATTTCCGCGCACTCGAGCTCCAGCACCCAAGTCCACACACCCCACCTCAACCTTCTCCAGCCATGTCCGGAGCGGGAGGCAAGTAAATGGTCTCCTCCGTCACGGAGGGACACATCAAAAAACTGAGGAAGGCCGGATACTTGTCTAACGACATTGCGCACCGGCTTCCCGAAGAGGGGAAGCTCATCCCCACCCCTAGGCCCCACGAGAGGGTGGTGTTCCTCCCCCATTTCCTCCGCGGACTGGGCTTCCCTCTCCACCCATTTGTCTGGGGGCTCATGTTCTACTATGGCCTGGATTTCCACGATCTGGCCCCGAACTTTGTACTCAACATCTCGGCGTTTATTGTCGTGTGCGAGGCTTTCTTCTGCATCCGCCCCCATTTCGGCCTATGGCTCAAGACTTTCAATGTCAAGCCGAAGGTGGTGTGCGGCACCCAGGAGGAGTGCGGATGCGCCATGGTGAGAAAAATGCCCAATGTCCTATGGCTCGAGGGCTCCTTCGTGGAGACCCTAAAGGGGTGGCAATCGGGGTGGTTTTACATCACCGAGCCGTGCGACCCTGAATCGGTCGCAGCCCCCAAGTTCTGATCCGGACCCCCTACGCGGCTCACCTCCTGGAAAGAGACGGGCCTGTCATGGGGTAAAAAAGGAGAGCTGACCGGACTCCAAACATGCGTCCAAACCCTAGTGGACAAGAAGCTCAAACTTGTCAACGTAGTCTAGGTTATGCTCATCCGCCGGATCCTCCTATGTCAACAACGGGCTTTCAACCTGTGGGAGTTCGACCCGGCGCAGCACCGAACTCTGAGCAGGCTCTTCGACACGACGTACGCAGATGCCTGGAAGGTGCTTTTCAAGGGCGCCGAGGCCCTCGCATCCGCTACCGAGGATCGCGGATTCAGCATGCAGCGTCACGCTAGGGCGGTAAGCTGTTTTTACCTTTTACAGGGTATTAGTTTTCATAGTTTGACTCCATGCGGGATCTAAGCTCCCTTACCTTTGACAGGATTGGCAGGAGACGTCCGAACAGATCAACTGTCCGGCTCCTTTGCCCGAAGGCCCAGCGGACGTTCGCTTGGCGAAGCTGCTGGTTCCGGCACCCTATGTAGTGCGGAGAAGAAGGCCAAGAAGAAGGCCACGGGGACTCGAAAGAGTGCCCGTCGCCCGGAGGTGTCGGATTCATCATCCGACGACTCCAAGGCGCACTCCTCCCATGAAGACGAGGAGGAGGAATAAGAGACCTCTCCCCCTCCAGCGGGAGGAGGTAAGAAAAGGAAGGCCGCCCCAACTGGGGAGACCTAAGGGTCCAAGAAGGGGAAGACCCTTCCTCAGGACTACTCCACAAATGCCGACAACGGCGAAGAGGCGTGGCCGCACAGGGCCAAGCCCCTGGCGAGATCGTAAGTATCCGGATACCAGAGTGATTCATAGTATTCGTCCATTGCACAACTTTTCCTTACGTCGAACAATTTTATGCAGTCCACCCAAAGACCGGCTCGACGTGTTGTCGAGCGGTTCCCTTGTTTCGTCGGATGTGAATTCGCTTCCGACGGCTACCTCCCCCCACCCTACGGACGATGCCGAGGTGGCGTCCCAACAGGCTCCAAGCCAGGAGGAGGTGGTCCTGGAGGCGCCGCAAGGCGACCTCCCGGACTCCAGGCGTAAAGGGGATAGAACCCCCAAGGGCTCCAAGTCCGGCCTTGAGCCGGACACCGCACCGGAACCTTCAACGGTTCCGGACTCTGGTAGGCAGCCTCCTTCCAAGAGGAGCAAGCCTACCGAGCCGGCGACCTCCGTCCAACCAGAGGCACCGGACAATTTGCTGGAGGTGCTTAACGGCACCTCCATCAACGAGGAGCACCGCACTATTATGAGTGCGGTGATCCAGAAGATTCAGTCTGCCAAGAGTGGACTGACTAAATCCTGTGCCAGCCTTCTAACAGGATTTGAGGTAAGTAAAGAATATGTAAAAATATTACCCATAGACAATAGCCCCTGATGCTCTGTTCGGCATTCGGAAAGAAAAGCTGAATAGAGGATCTAATAACATTCGCATGAGTCTAACATAATCAAGTCAATATGCGTATGCAGGCTCGCTGCTGGCCTCCGTCGCACTGGCTGCGGAGGTGGATACGCTGAAGCAAAACCTCGCGCGGTCCGAGAACGAGCTCGGCCATGCCAAGAGGCAACTCGAGGAGAAGGAAGGTAAGTAATACCTTACGCAAGTATATAGAGAAGATGTGGTTGCAAAAAATGACAGGATCAACGTGCTATTATAGGGGCCACGACCGAGGTGGCAACCCTTAAGAAAGCGCTGTCCGAGGCCGAAAACAGAGCGGCCGCGGAGCGCACAGAGAGAGGGAAGCAGGAGGCGCGGGTGGAGGAGGTGCAGAAAGAGCTCCAGGCTCTCGTGAAAAAACACGAGAGTTTGGAGCTTGACTCAAAGACGCAAGCGTCCGAGTTTGTGGCAGCCCTCGAAAGCACGAAGTCTGCCAAGGCCGAAGCCCAGAAAGCCCTACAAGAAATTGAAGCGATGAAGAAGATAGCGGCGGGTAAGGCATTCATTATGCAAGGAAAGCACGTGAAAGTGAATTACTTGTTACTTACCCAAGTCCGGAGCTCTCCAGGAGCATTCGCAGATTTGCCCCGTAGTGCGTCTGATGCCGCTGCCTACTACCGATCCGACGAGGGGAGCTCGGCGGAGAAGGTGTTCTGGTGTCAGTATGCTGAGGCCGGACACCTGATGCCTTTGAGCGACCAGCTGAAGAAAATGGTCGAGCTCCACAAGGTGGCCGAACAGGCCGTAAAGGGCCTCATAGTTCGGCTTTGGCCTGGAGAGGCTCTGCCTGGGATCTACTTCGGGCTGGTGAGGCGACTGGTGGATGCCTGTCCACGGCTTGAAGTAATCAAGCGCTCCGTCTGCATCGAAGGTGCCCGTAGGGCGCTTGCCCGTGCTAAATTGCACTGGGGCTAGATGGATGCGGAGAAGCTGGTGAAGGACGGGCCGCCGCCGGGCAAGGAGCATCGCGTCCCGGAAGCGTATTATGAGGGCGTCCTGAACGGTGCCCGCCTTATAGCGGATGAATGCTCCAAAGATGTAATTTTTTAGTAAACTCGCATTTGTGATCCTGTACGCTGAAAACTTGTTCATATGCGCTAAGCAGCGCTTTTGAATTTAAAATATTACCTTCTGTGCAGCCGTTTATCAAATTTGAGAGATGGCGAGTCGTCGGCTTCTGCCCCCATGCCACGAGTGCTGGGGTGTTCGGGATAAACATGAGCGCTCTTTTTCCCATTCTTGGGTCCTTCAAGGGAGGCGCTCAACACAACAAACAAGGCAATCGGACTATAATGCTTGAACACTCTCACTTAGCCATAGAATTCTATAATTTTAAATTTCAGCGAAGTCCCTAGTGTTTGGAAGACCGAGTTCCGGGCGCTATCCACGCCTAGGCCGGACAAAGCCGACTCCTCGCTCTAAGCGGCATAAGTCTTTAGGGACTCGAAAACCTCTCGAACAGCGACCAGCTCTCGCCTCATCATGACGGTCAGTTTTAGCTTTCTCTACTGAGGTGCTCAGCCCAGCTCAACTGGGGCACAATCGCAGTAGTTCTCCTAGTGCTACGTTTGCTCGGAACGTGCCAGGTAGTCTTGTTGTAGGTTACTCCGGGCGCGCTTGAGGGTGTCCAGACGTTTAATGGCCGGACTGGAGAATTGCCTTGAGAGGCTTCTTTGTACTTCCGCTGCCATAGCCGCCGTATGCTCCTCCATTCGGAGAGAGCGTTCAGTGTTTCCATTGACCGTGATGAATCCTTGAGGGCCTGGCATCTTGAGCTTGAGGTATGCGTAGTGCGGCACCGCATTGAACTTGGCAAATGCGGTTCGCCCAAGCAGTGCATGATAGCCACTGCGGAACGAGACTATGTCGAAGATTAACTCCTCGCTTCGGAAATTATCTGGAGATCCGAAGACCACTTCAAGTGTAACTGAGCCTGTACAGTTGGCCTCTACACCTGGTATGACGCCTTTAAAGGTCGTTTTAGTGGGTTTAATCCTCGAGGGATTGATTCCCATTTTCCGCACTGTATCCTGGTAAAGCAGGTTCAGGCTGCCGCCGCCGTCCATAAGGACTCTAGTGAGGTGAAATCCGTCAATAATTGGATCTAGAACCAATGCGGCGAATCCGCCATGACGGATGCTAGTGGGATGGTCCCTTCGATCAAAAGTGATCGGGCAGGAAGACCATGGGTTGTACTTTGGGGCGACTGGCTCCATCGCGTATACGTCCGTTAGCGCACGCTTCCGCTCCCTCTTGGGGACGTGGGTTGCGTATATCATGTTCACCGTCCGCACTTGTGGGGGAAAACCTTTCTGTCCACTGTTGTTCGGCGGCTGGGGCTCCTCCTCGTCATCGCTATGCAGCCCCTTGTCTCTGCTTTCGGCATTTAACTTGCCTGCCTGCTTGAACACCCAACAATCTCTATTGGTGTGATTGGCAGGTATCTGGCATCAGCGGTCGAGTATTCGGTCCAAACTGGACGGGCCCGGAGTATTTCTTTTGAATGGCTTTTTTCGCTGACCGGTTTTAGAGCCTCTGAATCCGGCATTAACTGCCGTATTCTCGGCATTGTCGCCGTTAATGCGGCGCTTTTGCTTGTTGCAACGCGACATACCAGGGCTCTTGGTCATGTTATTGCTGCGAGCTAGCCAGCTGTCTTCTCCCGCGCAAAAGCGGGTCATAATGTCGTGAGGGCTGCCATAGATTTCGGCTTTTCCTGTCCTAGGTGTCGTGCAAGCCAGTCGTTGCGGATGTTATGCTTGAAGGCTGCTAGGGCCTCTGCGTCGGGACAGTCGACGATTTGATTTTTCTTGGTTAGGAACCGTGTCCAGAATTGTCTGGCCGATTCCTCTGGCTGCTGAATTATGTGGCTAAGGTCATCGGCGTCTGGTGGTCGCACATAAGTGCCCTGGAAATTGTCGAGGAATGCGGTTTCCAGGTCCTCCCAACAACCAATTGATTCTGCTGGCAAGCTGTTAAGCCAATGCCGAGCTGGTCCTTTAAGCCATGTGGATATGAAGGAGATAGTCCTCGATCCATACCGCAGGATCTGTTGTGCCATCGTATGATTCGATGTTCACGGGTTTGAAACCCTCGGGGATTTGATGATCCATTACTTCATCTATGAAGCATAGTGGGTGTGCGGCGCCTCTGTATTGGGCTATATCACGACGCAGCTCAAACGAGCGTTGTCTACTGTGTTCGACCCGGCCGGATTTACTGTATCCGGAGTGACGATTACCGTATCATGCCGTGGGGCGCCCACGCGATCCGTAGATTGATCTTGTTTGCCTTGCCTTGTCCTCCAATATATCTCACAGGTCTGGCGCATTTTCCCGTGCCTTGGTATTTTTTGAGCGGCGCCGGGGTGCGGCTTGAGTGGAGGTCCAAGAGGCCTCTCTGTCGCGGCCACGGGGTGGCCGGTCGGCCGCATCAAGCGCTGGTGATGTAGGTTTAGGTGCTTCCTCCTCTAATCGGGGTAGCAACCTGCGCTTTGGGTAGCTCTTGGAGGGGCGTTCGAGTTCATACTCTTCGGCCGCAAGGACTTCAGTCCATCTGTCGGCTAGCAAATCTTGATCAGCTCTAAGCTGTTGCTGTTTTTTCTTGAGGCTGCTCGCCGTGGCCATAAGCCCGCGTTTGAAACGCTCTTGTTTGACGGGATCCTCCGGCACGAAAAATTCGTCTTCGTCGAGGCTTGCCTCGTCTTTGGAGGGAGGCATATAATTATCGTCCTTGACCTCTCTTTCTGCCGCTCTCTCATGAGGGCTGGCTTCTCCATCCTCCTGTGCTGAATCTTGCTGGAGGTGGTTGTCTTCGGCACTGTCTGCGGTGTTATTATCTCCCGTGCCGGAATCACCGTATTTGCTTTGGCGGGATTTAGAGCGGCGCCGCTGACGCCGGCGCTTAGGCTGCTTCTTGGAGGGGTCATCCTCCGCTGTTCCATCGCCATTGCCTTCTTTTGGGGTGTCCACCATGTATATATCATACAACGAGGTGGCTTTCCAGTGCCCTATAGGCGCTGGTTCTTGATCGTCTCCTGCATCGGCGTCCATACTGTCGATGTCTTCGGAGTCGAAGTCGAGCATGTCGGTTAAATCATCGACAGTGGCTACGAAGTGGGTGGGGGGGGGCTTTGAATTTCTTCATCATCCGCATCCCAACCTTGCTGACCATAGTCCGGCCAGGGCTCTCCTGATAAAGAGAGAGACTTTACTGAATTCAGAATATCGCCGAAGGGCGAGTGCTGAAAGATGTCCGCGGCAGTGAACTCCATGATCGGCGCCCAACCGGGTTCGATCGGTAGGGGCGCGGAGGGTTTGGAGTCTGGAGAGGAGTCTGGCTCCTTGGAGACATGGGCTTCGCAGAGAATAGGGCTGGTGTTTGGCTCGATTGCCATAGAGATTGCAGCCCCCGAGGCGGTGTCCAACCACCCATCCTCGATTGGCGCAGTTGGCTCCGAATCAAGGGTCGGAGCTGATGCGGGTGCGGCCTCCAGGGCACTGTTCGGCGGAAGAGCTAGATCATGCCCATCGTGACAGTGCGACGGGCTCGGCTGCGGCTCGAATCCGTCGAAGATCAAGTCTCCGCGGAGGTTGGCCGTGTAGCTCAAACTTCCAAATCTGACCTGATGGCCAGGGGCGTAGCTTTTGATCTGCTCCATATGGCCAAGCGAATTGGCCCGTAGTGCAAAGCCGCCAAATATGAAGATCTGTCCAGGGAGAAAAGTCTCACCCTGGATAGCATCGTCGTTGATGATCGGAGGAGCCATCGGGCCTAAAAGTGACGACACAGAGGAGCTCTCAATGAAAGCACCAATATCGGTGTCAAAACCGACAGATCTCGGGTAGGGCGTCCCGAACTATGTGTCTAAGGCGGATGGTAACAGGAGGCAGGGGACACGATGTTTTACCCAAGTTCGGGCCCTCTTGATGGAGGTAAAACCCTACGTCCTGCTTGATTAATATTAATGATATGGGTAGTACAAGAGTAGATCTACCACGAGATCAGAGAGGCTAAACCCCAGAAGCTAGCCTATGGTATGATTGTTCTTCGTCCTATGGACTAAAACCCTCCGGTTTATATAGACACTGGAGAGGGCTAGGGTTACACAGAGTCGGTTACAATGGTAGGAGATCTACATATCCGTATCGCCAAGCTTGCTTTCCACGCCAAGGAAAGTCCCTTCCAGACACGGGACGAAGTCTTCAATCTTGTATCTTCATAGTCCAGGAGTCCGGCCGAAGGTATAGTCCGGCTATCCGGACACCCCCTAATCCAGGACTCCCTCAGGGATTCCCCCTCCAATTCGGCGTCCGCTATTGGGCCATTGGGCCCAAGTGGCCCAATATGCTTTCCACCACTTGGCCTTTTAAGGCCCATTGATATTTAAATAAATATAAAGGCCTCATAATCATTATTAGAGCCTTTTAATATTAATTTAACATCACCAGAAACTATTTCCATCTATATATAATTTATTGGTATTAACCGGTAAACCCCGAAACTCTTCCGATGACCCAAAAACGCTTCTGGTTCCTCTCGAAACTATTTCGAGTATTAATGAAACTATTTCATAAATATTTTCTCATTACTCCTATCCTACTAGCACTCAGTAGATCATGATTACCTTAAGCTTGTGACCCTATAGGTTCAGCAAAAAAAAGAACAAAACCCCTTTTGTTTAATGAGCGATAGCGGAACCGTGAACGTCCATATCGATCCCTATGAGTACACGAATGACATTTGAGCGAACGCTCGGTTATCATGTGCTATTCCCTTTGCTTCTTGATACTTCACAAAACCCAAGGTGAGATAGATCGGTATCCTCTTGAGTCATACACATGCTCACTAGACCGGTCTCCTCTTTACCAGTTTTGTTCTTTTTTCTCGCTGATATGTTCCGCATCCCCATGATTGAGTGATACGTCTCCAACGTATCTATAATTTTTGATTGTTCCATGCTATTATATTATATGTTTTGGATGTTTAATGGGATTTACTATGCACTTTTATATTATTTTTGGGACTAACCTATTAACCGAAGGCCTAGTGCAAATTGCTATTTTTTGCCTTTTTCAGTGTTTCACAGAAAAGGAATATCAAACGGAATCCAAACGAAATAAAACCCTTGCGAGGATCGTTTTTGGAACAAACGAATCCAGGAGACTTGGAGTGGACGTCAAGGAAGCAGCGAGGAAGCCATGAGGCAGGAGGGCGCCCCTAGGGGGGCCAGGCGTGCCCCCACCCTTGTGGGCCCCTCGCAGCTCCACCGACCTACTTCTTTCGCCTATATATACTTTATACCCTGAAACCTTTGGGGAGAGCTACGAAACACCTTTTCCACGGCCGCAACCTCCTGTACCCGTGAGATCCCATCTTGGGGCCTTTTCCGGCGCTCCGCTAGAGGGGGATTCGATCATGGAGGGCTTCTACATCAACACCATAGCCTCTCCGATGATATGTGAGTAGTTTACCATAGACCTGCGGGTCCATAGTTATTAGCTAGATGGCTTCTTCTCTTTCTTTGGATCTCAATACAAAGTTCTCCTCGATTCTCTTGGAGATCTATTCGATGTAACTCTTTTTGCGGTGTGTTTGCAGAGATCCCATGAATTGTCGGTTTATGAACTTGATTATGTATGAATATTATTTGATTCTTCTCTGTATTCTTATATGCATGATTTGATATCTTTGCAAGTCTCTTCGAATTGTCGATTTAGTTTGGCCTACTAGATTGATCTTTCTTGCAATGGGAGAAGTGCTTAGCTTTGGGTTCAATCTTGTGGTGCTCGATCCCAGTGGCAGAAAGGGAAATGACACGTATTGTATTGTTGCCATCGAGGATAAAAGATGGGGTTTACATCATATTGCTTGAGTTTATCCCTCTACATCCTGTCATCTTGCCTAATGCGTTACTCCGTTCTTATGAATTTAATACTCTAGATCCATGCTGGTAGCGGTCGATGTGTGGAGTAATGGTAGTAGACGCAGAATCGTTTCGGTCTACTTGTCACGGACATGATGCCTATGTTCATGATTATTGCCTTATATATCATCATAACTATGCGCTTTTCTATCAATTGCTCAACAGTAATTTCTTCACCCACCGTAATACATGCTATCTGGAGAGAAGCTACTAGTGAAACCTATGGCCTCCGGGTCTACTTTACATCATATAAGTTTCCAATCTACAATTCTAGTTTACTATTTATTTTGCAATCTTTATTTTCCAATCTATACCATAAAAATACCAAAAATATTGATCTTATTATCTTTATGAGATCTCACTTTTACAAGTGGCTGTGAAGGGATTGGCAACCCCCGCGTTGGTTGCAAGGTTCTTGATTGTTTGTGCAGGTACTAGGCGACTTGCGTGTAGTCTCCTACTGGATTGATACCTTGGTTCTCAAAAACTGAGGGAAATACTTACGCTACTTTGCTGCATCACCCTTTCCTCTTTTAGGGAAAACCAACACATGCTCAAGAGGTAGCAAGAAGGATTTCTGGCACCGTTGCCGGGGAGATCTACGCCAAGTCAATACACACCAAGTACCCATCATAAACTCTTATCCCTCGCATTACATTATTTGCCATTTGCCTCTCGTTTTCCTCTCCCCCACTTCACCTTTGCCGTTTTATTCGCCCTTTTTCCGTTCGCCTCTTCTCGCTTGCTTCTTGTTTACTTGTGTGTTGGATTGTTTGTCACGATGACTCAAGATAATACTAAATTGTGTAACTTTTCCAATACCAACAATAATGATTTTATTAGCACTCTGATTACTCCTATTACCGATGCTGAATCTTGTGAAATTAATACTGCTTTGTTGAATCTTGGAATGAAAGATTAATTTTCTGGCCTTCCTAGTGAAGATGCCGCTACCCATCTAAACAACTTTGTTGATTTGTGTGATATGCAAAATAAGAAATATGTGGATAATGATATTGTTAAATTGAAGCTATTCCCATTTTCGCTTAGAGATCGTGCTAAAACATGGTTCTCTTCTTTGCCTAAAAATAGTATTGATTCATGGAATAAGTGCAAAGATGCTTTTATCTCTAAGTATTTTCCTCCCGCTAAGATCATCTCTCTTAGAACCGATATTATGAATTTTAAGCAACTTGATCATGAGCATGTTGCACAAGCTTGGGAGAGGATGAAATTAATGATACGTAATTACCCTACACATGGTTTGAATTTATGGATGATTATACAAAATTTATGCTGGATTGAATTTTGCTTCTAGAAATTTTTTAGATTCGGCCATGGGAGGCACTTTTATGCAAATCACTTTAGGAGAAGCTACTAAACTCTTAGATAATATTATGGTTAATTATTCTCAATGGCACACCGAAAGATATACTAGTAAAAAGGTTCATGCGATAGAAGAGATTAATGTTTTGAGTGGACAGAAGGATGAACTTATAAAATTGTTTGCTAATAAGAGTGTTTCTTCTGATCCTAATGATATGCCTTTGTCTACTTTGATTGAGAATAATAATGAATCTATGGATGTGAATTTTTTTGGTAGGAACAATTTTGGTAACAATGTGTACAGAGGAAACTTAAATTCTAGGCCGTTCCCTAGCAATTTCCCTAATAATTATGGTAATTCCTACAACAACTCTTATGGAAATTTTAATAAGATGCCGTCTGATTTTGAGACTAGTGTGAAAGAATGTAAGATTGCTCAAAAGAATTTCAATGCTTTGCTTGAAGAAAAATTGCCTAAGATTGATGAGTTGGCTAGGAACGTGGATAGAATTTCTCTTGAAGTTGATTCTTTGAAACTTAGATCTATTCCACCTAAGCATGATATCAATGAGTCTCTCAAAGCTATGATAATTTCCATTGATGAGTGCAACAAAAGAACCGCTAGGATGCATGCTAAAAAAGATTGCTTTGTAAAAGCATGTTCTTCTAGTTTTCATGATAATAATGATGAAGATCTAAAAGTGATTGGTGTGTCTCCTATTAAGTCTTTGTTTTCTAATATAAATCTTGATAAAGATGGGATTGGAGATGAGTCAACTTTACTTAGAAGGCGTCCCAATGATTCAGAGTTTTAGATCTTAATGCAAAAATTTGTAAAAGTGGGATTGAAGAGGTCATAACTTTGCATAGCAATGAACCCACTATTTTGGATTTCAAGGAATTTAATTATGATAATTGTTCTTTGATAGATTGTATTTCCTTGTTGCAATCTGTGTTAAATTCTCCTCATGCTTATGCTCAAAATAAAGCTTTTACCAAACATATCATTGATGCTTTAATGCAATCTTATAAAGAAAAACTTGAATTAGAAGTTTCTATCCCTAGAAAACTTTATGATGAGTGGGAACCTACTATTAAAATTAAAATTAAAGATCATGAATGCTATGCTTTATGTGATTTGGGTGCTAGTGTTTCCATAGTTCCAAAAACTTTGTGTGATGTGTTAGGTTTCCATGAATTTGATGATTGTTCTTCAAATTTGCATCTTGCGGATTCCACTATTAAGAAATCTATCACTAGTAGAAAACAGGGCTTTGGTCCAGGCTGGGCCAGCCCATTAGTCCCGGTTCAGTCCAGAACCAGGACCAATGGGGGCATTGGACCCGGTTTGTGAGACCAGGGGGCCGGCCAGGCCACGTGGGCCATTGGTCCCGGTTGGTGGGACGAACCGGGACCAATGGGCCTCGCTCCTGGCCCACCACCATTGGTCCCGGTTGGTGGCTTGAACCGGGACCAAAGGCTCCCCTTTAGTCCCGGTTCATGCCACCAACCGGGACCAATGAGGTGCCTATATATACCCCCTCGCCTAAGAGCAGAGCACACTGCTCTATTTTTTTCTGGCCGAGGGGGAGAGGGCTTGGTGGTGCTCTAGCTCACCTCCTATGCACACAAGGTGTTCGATGGAATGCCCGAGCCACACTACTTAAGCTTTCTCCTCTCCAAGCTCGACCTCCAAGCTCCATTTTCCTTAATATTTGTCTAGGTTTAGCAGTCCGTCACGCCCCGTCCCCGTCTTCACCGCCATTGATCACCTGCGCCGAGCTCACCGCCGGCACCACCGTGGTGAGCCTCTTGTTCTTATCTTCTTTCTGAAAGGAAAAATATTCTTACTTGTATGTTTACATAGATACTTGTATTATTTTCTTACTTTTATTATTGCATCTTATATAGTGCGATGGTTTTGGTATCCGCCCCCGTCGGCCCTCGTCCTGTCTATGATTCGTATGTGGTATATATATTATCTTTATAACTATTGGTTCATTTATTGTTTATGAAAATTATGCTGACCAACATGACATAGATTTTATTTATGTAGGATGTATGTGAATCGGAAATGCCAACCGACCCTATTGTCGAGAGGTTAAATTTAGTTGAAGAAGAAAACAATTTATTGAAGGAAAAAATAAAAAAAATTGAGGAGGAGAAGATGATATTGGAGTTGCATGTTGCGGATGTCGTCGATGATCACAAGATCAAGATGGATGCAATGCGCTTGAAGATTAGAAAATATGCCATTCAGACCGAGGCTTAGTATCATTATGCCGTTGGATCAATTGTTACCTTGGTTGCGATTATGATCGCGTTTGTTTTCGCATTGAAATGTTTTACATAGTTTCAATGTATGGTTTAATTAATTAGATGTTGTGGAGAGATATATGTTGTTAGATGAGAACTATGTATGCACTTTGGTTTTAATGTGATGATGAACTTCTATTAATTTGGACACTTAATTATATATAATGCACGTAGATGAACCGGCAATGGATGTACGGTGACAGACACACCTCCGAGTACATTAAGGGCATGCATGAGTTTCTCGATGCGGCTGAGGCAAACAAGCAGAATGGTTTTATGTGTTGTCCATGCAATGAATGTGGGAATACGAGGTCTTACTCTAACCGGAAAATCCTTCACTCCCACCTGCTTTACAAGGGTTTCATGCCACACTATAATGTTTGGGGGAGGCACGGAGAAATAGGGGTTATGATGGAAGACGACGAAGAAGAAGAGTACAATGACAACTATGTGCCCCCTGAATACGGTGATGCTGCAACGGGGGGAGCTGGTGAAGATGAAGAGGAACCAGACGATGTGCCCAATGATGCTGCAACGGGTGAAGCTGCTGAAGATCAAGAGGAACCAGACGATGTGCCCGATGATGATGATCTCCGCCGGGTCATTATCGATGCAAGGACGCAATGCGAAAGTCAAAAGGAGAAGCTGAAGTTCGATCGCATGTTAGAGGATCACAAAAAAGGGTAGTACCCCAATTGCGAAGATGGAAACACAAAGCTCGGTACCATACTGGAATTGCTGCAGTGGAAGGTAGAGAATGTTGTGGCTTATAAAGGATTTGAGAAGCTACTGAAAATATTGAAGAAGAAGCTTCCAAAGGATAACGAATTGCCCGACAGTACATACGCAGCAAAGAAGGTCGTATGCCCTCTAGGATTGGAGGTGGAGAAGATACATGCATGCCCTAATGACTGCATCCTCTACCGCGGTGCATACAAGATCTGAACACATGCCCGGTATGCGGTGCATTGCGGTATAAGATCAGACAAGATGACCCTGGTGATGTTGACGGCGATCCCCCCAGGAAGAGGGTTCCTGCGAAGGTGAAGTGGTATGCTCCTATAATACCACGGTTGAAATGTCTGTTCAGAAACGAAGAGCATGCCAAGTTGATGCGATGGCACAGTGAGGACCGGAAGAAAGACGGGAAGTTGAGAGCACCCGCTGACGGGTCGCAGTGGAGAAAAATCGAGATAAAGTACTGGGATGAGTTTGCAAAGGACCCAAGGAATGTATGGTTTGCTTTAAGCGCGGATGGCATTAATCCTTTCGGGGAGCAGCGCAGCAATCACAGCACCTGGCCCATGACTCTATGTATGTATAACCTTCCTCCTTGGATGTGCATGAAGCGGAAGTTCATTATGATGCCAGTTCTCATCCAAGGCCCTAAGCAACCCGGCAACGACATTGATGTGTACCTAAGGCCATTAGTTGAAGAACTTTTACAGCTGTGGAATGGAAACGGTGTACGTATGTGGGATGAGCACAGACAGGAGGAATTTAACCTAAAGGCGTTGCTGTTCGTGACCATCAATGATTGACCCGCTCTCAGTAACCTTTCAGGACAGACAAACAAAGGATACCATGCATGCACGCACTGTTTAGATGACACTGAAAGTATATACCTGGACAAATGCAGGAAGAATCTGTACCTGGGCCATCGTCGATTTCTTCCGACCAACCATCAATGTCGAAAGAAAGGCAAGCATTTCAAAGGCGAGCCAGATCACCGGAAGAAGCCCGCCATGCGTAACGGTGATCACGTACTTGCTATGGTCAATGATTTACACGTAATCTTTGGAAAGGGTCCCGGCGGACTAGCTGTTCCGAATGACGCTGAGGGACACGCACCCATGTGGAAGAAGAAATCTATATTTTGGGACCTACCCTACTGGAAAGACCTAGAGGTCCGCTCTTCAATCGACGTGATGCACGTGACGAAGAACCTTTGCGTGAACCTGCTAGGCTTCTTGGGCGTGTATGGGAAGACAAAAGATACACCTGAGGCACGGGAGGACCTGCAATGTTTGCACGAAAAAGACGGCATTCCTCCGAAGCAGTATAAAGGTCCGTAACCGCACGAAAGAAGAGAAAGAAATCTTCTTTGAATGCCTGCTCAGTATGAAGGTGACGACTGGCTTCTCGTCGAATATAAAGGGAATAATAAATATGCCAGAGAAAAAGTTTCAGAACCTAAAGTCTCATGACTGCCACGTGATTATGAAGCAACTGCTTCCGGTTGCATTGAGGGGGCTTTTGCCGGAAAACGTCCGATTAGCCATTGTGAAGCTATGTGCATTCCTCAATGCAATCTCTCAGAAGGTGATCGATCCAGAAATCGTACCAAGGCTAAGGAGTGATGTGGCGCAATGTATTGTCAGTTTCGAGCTGGTGTTCCCACCATCCTTCTTTAATATCATGACGCACGTCCTAGTTCATCTAGTCGACGAGATTGTCTTCCTGGGGCCCATATTTCTACATAATATGTTCCCCTTTGAGAGGTTCATGGGAGTCCTAAAGAAATATGTCCGTAACCGTGCTAGGCCAGAAGGAAGCATCTCCATGGGCCATCAAATAGAGGATGTTATCGGGTTTTGTGTTGACTTCATTCGTGGCCTTAAGAAGATAGGTCTCCCTGAATTGCGGTATGAGGGGAGACTGACTGGAGAAGGCACTCTTGGAAGTGACTCAATAATATGCAGGGACGGATATTCTTGGTCTCAAGCACACTACACAGTTCTACAGAACTCTACCTTGGTGACCCCGTATGTCGATGAACACAAGAACAGTCTGCGCTCCAAACACCCGGAGCAGTGCGACGACTGGATTACATGTGAACACATCAGGACTTTCAGCAGTTTGTTGGAAACACGTCTCAGAGGTGACAACACTGTTTGTGATGGGCTGTACTTGTTGTCCAGGGGACCATCTTTGACTGTATTGACTTACAAAGGATACGAGATAAATGGGAATACATTTTACACGATCGCCCAAGATCAAAAGAGCACCAACCAAAACAGCGATGTCCGCTTTGATGCAGCAACCGAGAGCGGAAAGGACACATATTATGGTTACATAGTGGACATATGGGAACTTGACTACGGACATGATTTTAAGGTCCCTGTCGGTGTCAAAACCGGCGGATCTCGGGTAGGGGGTCCCGAACTGTGCGTCTAGGCTGGATGGTAACAGGAGGCAAGGGACACGAAGTTTTACCCAGGTTCGGGCCCTCTTGATGGAGGTAAAACCCTACGTCCTGCTTGATTAATATTAATGATATGGGTAGTACAAGAGTAGATCTACCACGAGATCGGAGAGGCTAAACCCTAGAAGCTAGCCTATGGTATGATTGTTGTTCTGTATGTTGTCCTACGGACTAAAACCCTCCGGTTTATATAGACACCGGAGAGGGTTAGGGTTACACAAAGTCGGTTACAATGGTAGGAGATCCACATATCCGTATCGCCAAGCTTGCCTTCCACGCCAAGGAAAGTCCATCCCGGACACTGGACGAAGTCTTCAATCTTGTATCTTCATAGTCCAGGAGTCCGGGTGAAGGTATAGTCCGGCCATCCGGACACCCCCTAATCCATGACTCCCTCAGTAGCCCCTGAACTAGGCTTCAATGACGACGAGTCCGGCGTGCAGATTGTCTTCGGCGTTGCAAGACGGGTTCCTCCTCCAAGTACTTCATAGAAGATTTTGAACACAAAGATAGTGTCCGGCTCTGCAAAATAAGTTTCCACATATTGCCATAGAGAGAATAATATTTACACAAATCTAATCTGCTGATGTATTCCGTAGTGTGACATCGCACAACGGCCAAGCCTTTATTCGAATCGTTTTATTGTCCCACCTCAGCGTGTCATGCGAGGCGGTTTCCTTGGCATGTCTCGTCGAAGTAGAGATCGTGTCCCCTTATTCCGGGATTCTCATCAATACGGGCGTGGGTAGCCCAACTGTGCCATTGATTATGGCGCTTGGAGATAAGCGAGTTTTACCAGGCTGGTGGAGACACGTAGTTGCGTCCACCCATATAAGGGGATAAGGATCCACCTTTTCACCTACGCCTTCTTCCTCCTTTGCCTATCCATTTTCGCGCACTTGAGCTCCAGCGCCCAAGTCCGCACTCCCCACCTCAACCTTCTCCAGCCATGTCCGGAGCGGGAGGCAAGTGGATGGTCTCCTCCGTCACGGAGGGACACATCAAAAAACTGAGGAAGGCCGGATACTTGTCTAACGACATCGTGTACCGGCTTCCCAAAGAGGGGCAGCTCCTCCCCACCCCAAGGCCCCATGAGAGGGTAGTGTTCCTTCCCCACTTCCTCCGTGGACTGGGCTTTCCTATTCACCCATTCGTCCGGGGACTCATGTTTTACTACGGCCTGGATTTCCATGATCTGGCCCCGAACTTCATCCTTAACATCTCGGCGTTTATCGTCGTGTGCGAGGCTTTCCTCCGCATCCACCCCCATTTCGGCCTATGGCTCAAGACTTTCAATGTCAAGCCGAAGGTGGTGCGCGGCAACCAGGCGGAGTGCGGAGGCGCCATGGTGGGCAAGATGCCCAACGTCTTATGGCTCGAGGGCTCCTTTGTGGAGACTCTGAAGGGGTGGTAATCGGGGTGGTTTTACATCACCGAGCCATGCGACCCTGAGTGGGTCGCAGCCCCCGAGTTCCGGTCCGGACCCCCAACGCAGCTCACGTCCTGGAAAGAGACGGGCCTGTCATGGGGCAGCAAAGGAGAGGTGACTAGACTGCAAACATGCATCCAAACCCTGGTGAATAAGCAGCTCAAGCTTGTCAACGTAGTCCAGGTTATGCTCATCCGCCGGATCCTCCCGTGTCAACAACGGGCCTTCAATCTGTGGGAGTTCAATTCGGCGCAGTACCGAACTCTGAGCAAGCTCTTCGACACGACGTACGAAGATGCGTGGAAGCTGCTTTTCAAGGGCGCCGAGGCTCCCGCATCCTCTACCGAGGATCGCGGATTCAGCGCACAGCGTCACGCTAGCGCGGTAAGTTGTTTGTACCTTTTACAGGGTATTAGTTTTTCATGGTTTAACTCTATGCGGGATCTAAGCTCCCTTACCTTTGACAGGATTGGCAGGCGAAGTCCGGACAGATCGACTATCCGGCTCCTTTGCCAGAAGACCCAGCCGATGCCCGCTTGGCGAAGCTGCTGGTTCCGGCACCCTATGTGGTGCCGGATAAGAAGGCCACGAAGAAGGCCACGGGGACTCAAAAAAGTGCCCGGCGCCAGGAGGTCTCGGGTTCATCATCCGACGGCTCCAAGGCGCATTCCTCCCGTGAAGACGAGGAGGAGGAAGAAGAGACCTCTCCCCCTCGAGCGGGGGAGAGAAGAAAAGGAAGGCCGCCCTCACTGGGGAGGCCGAAGGGTCCAAGAAGGGGAAAACCCTTCCTCCGGACTACTCCACCAACGCCGACGACGGCGGAGAGGAGTGGCCACTCAGGGCCAAGCCCCTGGCGAAATCGTAAGTATCCGGATACCAGAGTAATTCATAGTATTCCTTTATTGCACGGCTTTCCCTTATGTCGAATATGATTATGCAGCCCACCCAAAGACCGGCTCGATGCGTCGTCGAGCGGTTCACTGGACTCCTTTGATGTGAATTCGCTTCCGACGGCTACCTCCCCCCGCCCTACGGACGACGCCGAAGTGTTGTCCCAACAGGTTCCAAGCCAGGAGGAGGTGGTCCTGGAGGCGCCGCAAGGCGACCTCCCGGACTCCAGGAGTAAAGGGGATAAAACCCCCCAGGGCTCCAAGTCCGGCTCTAGGCCGGACACCGCTTCGGAACCTTCAAAGGTTCCAGAGTCCGGCGGGCGACCTCCTTCCAAGAGGAGCAAGCCCACCGTGCCGGTGACCCCCGTCCAACCGGAGGCGCCGGACAATCTGTTGGAGGTGCTCAAAGGTGCCTCCATCGACGAGGAGCACCGCACCATTATGAGTGTGGTGGTCCAGAATTTTCAGTCCGCCAAGAGCGGACTGACTGAAGCTTGTGCTAGCCTTTTAACAGACTTTGAGGTAAGTAAGGAATGTGTAAATAATATTACCGCATAGACAGTAGCCCCTGATGCTCTGTTTGGCGTTCGGGAAGAAAAGCCGAATAGAGGATCAAATAAAATTCGCAGGAGTCTAACAAAAAGGAGTCAATATGCGTATGCAGGCTTCTCTGCTGGCGTCCGCCGCACTGACTGCGGAAGTGGACACGCTAAAGCAGAACCTCGAGCAGTCCGAGCAAGAGCTCGAGCATGCCAAGAAGCAGCTCGAGGACAAGGAAGGTAAGAAATACCTTGTTTAAATTGAAGGAAGTATGCCCTAGAGGCAATAATAAAGTTATTATTTATTTCCTTATTTCATGATAAATGTTTATTATTCATGCTAGAATTGTATTAACCGGAAACATAATACATGTGTGAATACATAGACAAACAGAGTGTCACTAGTATGCCTCTACTTGACTAGCTCGTTAATCAAAGATGGTTATGTTTCCTAACCATGAACAAAATGTTGTTATTTGATTAACGAGGTCACATCATTAGTTGAATGATCTGATTGACATGACCCATTCCATTAGCTTAGCACCCGATCGTTTAGTATGTTGCTATTGCTTCCTTCATGACTTATACATGTTCCTATGACTATGAGATTATGCAACTCCCGTTTGCCGGAGGAACACTTTGGGTGCTACCAAACGTCACAATGTAACTGGGTGATTATAAACGAGCATTACAGGTGTCTCCAAAGGTAGATGTTGGGTTGGCGTATTTCGAGATTATGATTTGTCACTCCGATTGTCGGAGAGGTATCTCTGGGCCCTCTCGGTAATGCACATCACATAAGCCTTGCAAGCATTGCAACTAATGAGTTAGTTGCGAGATGATGTATTACGGAACGAGTAAAGAGACTTGCCGGTAATGAGATTGAACTAGGTATTGGATACCGACGATCGAATCTCGGGCAAGTAACATACCGATGACAAAGGGAACAACGTATGTTGTTATGCGGTCTGACCAATAAAGATCTTCGTAGAATATGTAGGAGCCAATATGGGCATCCAGGTCCCGCTATTGGTTATTGACCGGAGACGTGTCTCGGTCATGTCTACATTGTTCTCGAACCGTAGGGTCCGCATGCTTAAGGTTTTGATGACAGTTATATTATGAGTTTATGAGTTTTGATGTACCGAAGGAGTTCGGAGTCCCAGATGAGATCGGGGACATGACGAGGAGTCTCGAAATGGTCGAGACGTAAAAATCAATATATTGGACGACTATATTCGGACATTGGAAAGGTTCCGAGTGATCCGAGTATTTTTCGGAGTACCGGAGAGTTACGGGAATTCACCGGGGAGTATATGGGCCTTATTGGGCTTTAGGGGAAAGAGATAGGAGAGGTTGGGCGCCCCCCCAAGGCCTAGTCCGAATTGGACTAGGGGGAAGGGCTGCGCCCCCTCCTTCCTTCTCTCCTCTTTTCCCTTGCCTTGACTCCTACTCCTAATACATGGAAGGACTCCTAATTGGACTAGGAAAGGGGGCATCCTACTCCCGGTGGGAGTAGGACTCCCCTAGGGCGCGCCATAGAGAGGGCCGGCCCTCCCCTCCTCCACTCCTTTATATACGGGGGCAGGGGGCACCCCATAGACACACAAGTTGATCCTCGTGATCGTTCCTTAGCCGTGTGCGGTGCCCCCCTCCACCATATTCCACCTCGGTCATATTGTTGTAGTGCTTAGGCGAAGCCCTGCGACAGTAGAACATCAAGATCGTCACCACGCCGTCGTGCTGACGGAACTCCTCCTGACGCTTTGCTGGATCGGAGCCCGGGGATCGTCATCGAGCTGTACGTGTGCTAAGAACTCGGAGGTGCCGGAGTAATGGTGCTTGGATCGGTCGGATCGGAAAGATGTATGACTACTTCCTCTACGTTGCGTCAACGCTTCCGCAGTCGGTCTGCGTGGGTACGTAGACAACACTCTCCCCTCTCGTTGCTATGCATCACCATGATCTTGCGTGTGCGTAGGAAATTTTTGAAATTACTACGTTCCCCAACAGTGGCATCAGAGCCTAGGTTTTATGGTTTGATGTTATATGCACGAGTAGAACACAAGTGAGTTGTGGACGATACAAGTCATACTGCCTACCAGCATGTCATACTTTGGTTCGGCGGTATTGTTGGATGAAGCGGCCCGGACCGACATTACGCGTACGCTTACGCGAGACCGGTTCTCCCGACGTGCTTTGCACAAAGGTGGCTAGCGGGTGACAGTCTCTCCAACTTTAGTTGAACCGAGTGTGGCTACGCCCGGTCCTTGCGAAGGTTAAAACGAAGTCTATTTGACAAACTATCGTTGTGGTTTTGATGCGTAGGTAAGATTGGTTCTTGCTTAAGCCCGTAGCAGCCACGTAAAACATGCAACAACAAAGTAGAGGACGTCTAACTTGTTTTTGCAGGGCATGTTGTGATGTGATATGGTCAAAACATGATGAGATATAAGTTGTTGTATGAGATGATCATGTTTTGTTATCGGCAACTGGCAAAAGCCTTATGGTTGTCTCTATATTGCATAAGATGCAAGCGCCAAATAATTGCTTTACTTTATCACTATGCGATAGCAATAGTTGCAAGAGCAATAGTTGGCGAGACGACCGTGTGACGACACATTGATATAGATCAAGATGATGGAGATCATGGTGTCATGCCGGTGATGATAGAGATCATGACAGTACTTTAGAGATGGAGATCAAAGGCGCAAGATGATGATGACCATATCATGTCACATATTTTGATTGCATATGATGTTTATCTTTTATACATCTTATTTTGCTTAGTTTGACGGCAGCATTTTAAGATGATCTCTCACTAATTATCAAGAAGTGTTCTCCCTGAGTATGCACCGTTGCCAAAGTTCGTCGTGCCCAGACACCACGTGATGATCGGGTGTGATAAGCTCTACGTCCGTCTACAACGGGTGCAAGCCAGTTTTGCACACGCGGAATACTCAGGTTAAACTTGACGAGCCTAGCATATGCAGATATGGCCTCGGAACACGGAGACCGAAAGGTCGAGCATGAATCATATAGTAGATATGATCAACATAACGATGTTCACCATTGAAAACTACTCCATCTCACGTGATGATCGGTTATGGTTTAGTTGATTTGGATCACGTGATCACTTAGAGGATTAGAGGGATGTCTATCTAAGTGGGAGTTCTTAAGTAATCTGATTAATTGAACTTAAATTTATCATGAACTTAGTCCTGGTAGAATTTTGCAAATTATGTTGTAGATCAATAGCTTGCGTTGTTTCTTTCATATGTTTATTTTGATATGTTCCTAGAGAAAAATTGTGTTGAAAGATGTTAGTAGCAATGATGCGGATTGGATCCGTGATCTGAGGTTTATCCTCATTTCTGCACAGAAGAATTATGTCCTTGATGCACCGCTAGGTGACAGACCTATTGCAGGAGCAGATACAGACGTTATGAATGTTTGGCTAGCTCAAAATGATGACTACTTGATAGTTTAGTGCACCATGCTTAATGGCTTAGAATCGGGACTTCAAAGACGTTTTGAACGTCATGGACCATATGGGATGTTCCAGGAATTGAAGTTAATATTTCAAGCAAATACCCGAGTTGAGAGATATGAAGTCTCCAACAAGTTCTATAGCTAAAAGATGGAGGAGAATCACTCAAATAGTGAGCATGTTCCCAGATTGTCTGAGTACTACAATCGCTTGAATCAAGTGGGAGTTAATCTTCCAGATAAGATAGTGATTGACAGAATTCTCTAGTCACCATCACCAAGTTAGTAGAACTTCGTGATGAACTATGATATGCAAGGGATAACGGAAACGATTCCCAAGCTCTTCGTAATGCGGAAATTGACGAAGGTAGAAATCGAGAAAAACATCAAGTGTTGATGGTAGACAAGACCACTAGTTTTAAGAAAAGGGCAGAGGGAAGAAGGGGAACTTCAAGAAGAACAGCAAGCAAGTTGCTGCTCAAGTGAAGAAGCCCAAGTCTGGTCCTAAGCCTGAGACTAAGTGTTTCTACTGCAAAGGGACCGGTCACTGGAAGCGGAACTACCCCAAGTGATTGGCAGATAAGAAGGATGGCAAAGTGAACATAAGTATATTTGATATACATGTTATTGATGTGTACTTTACTAGTGTTTATAGCAACCCCTCGGTATTTTATACTAGTTCAGTTGCTAAGATTAGTAACTCGAAACGGGAGTTGCAGAATAAACAGAGACTAGTTAAGGGTGAACTGACGATGTGTGTTGGAAGTGGTTCCAAGATTGATATGATCATCATTGCACACTCCCTATACTTTCGGGATTAGTGTTGAACCTGAATAAGTGTTATTTGGTGTTTGCATTGAGCATGAATATGATTTGATCATGTTTATTGTAATACGGTTATTCATTTAAGTAAGAGAATAAATTGTTGTTCTGTTTACGTGAATAAAACCTTATATGGTTACACACCCAATGAAAATAGTTCGTTGGATCTCGATCGTAGTGATACACATAATCATAATATTGAAACCAAAAGATGCAAAGTTAATAATGATAGTGCAACTTATTTGTAGCACTGCCGTTTAGGTCATATTGGTGTAAAGCGCATGAAGAAACTCCATGCTGATGGGATTTTGGAATCACTTGATTATGAATCACTTGATGCTTGCGAACCATGCCTTTTGGGCAAGATGACTAAAACGCCGTTCTCCGGAACAATGAAGCAAGCAACAGATTTGTTGGAGATCATACATACTGATGTGTGTGGTCCGATGAATATTAAGGCTTGCAACAGGTATCATTATTTTCTGACCTTCACAGATGATTTGAGAAGATATGGGGATATCTACTTGATGAAACATAAGTCTGAAACATTTGAACAGTTCAAAGAATTTCAGAGTGAAGTGGAAAATCATCGTGACAAGAAAATAAAAATTTCTACGATATGATCACAGAGGTAAAATATTTGAGTTACGAGTTTGGTCTTCAATTAAAACAATGTGGAATAGTTTCACAAACTCATGCCACATGGAACACCACAGCATAATGGTGTGTCCGAACGTCATAATCGTACTTTATTGGATATAGTGCAATCTATGATGTCTCTTACCGATCTACCACTATCGTTTTGGGGTTATGCATTAGAGACAGCTGCATTCACGTTAAATAGGGCATCATCTAAATCCATTGAGACGACACCGTGTGAACTATGGTTTGGCAAGAAACCTAAGCTGTCGTTTCTTAAAGTTTGGTACTGCGATGCTTATGTGAAAAAGTTTCAACATGATAAGCTCGAACCCAAATCGGAGAAATATGTCTTCATAGGATACCCAAAGGAGACTGTTGGGTACACCTTCTATCACAAATCCGAAGGCAAGACTTTTGTTGCTAAATCCGAAGTTTTTCTAGAGAAGGAGTTTCTCTCGAAAGAAGTGAGTGGGAGGAAAGTAGAACTTGATAAGGTAATTGTACCTTCTCCCTTATTGGAAAGTAGTTCATCACAGAAATCTGTTCCTGTGGCTACTACACCAATTAGTGAGGAAGCTAATGATGATGATCATGTAACATCAGATCAAGTTACTACCAAATCTCGTAGGTAAACCAGAGTGAGATCCGCACCAGAATGGTACGGTAATCCTGTTCTGGAAGTCATGTTACTAGACCATGACGAACTTGCGAACTATGAGGAAGCGATGATGAGCCCAGATTCCGCGAAATGGTTTGAGGCCATGAAATCTGAGATATGATCCATGTATGAGAACAAAGTATGGACTTTGATGGGTTTGCACGATGATCGGCAAGCCATAGAAAATAAATGGATCTTCAAGAGGAAGACGGACGCTGATAGTAGTGTTACTATCTACAAAGCTAGAATTGTTGCAAAAAGGTTTTCGACAAGTTCAAGGTGTTGACTACGATGAGAGTTTCTCACTCGTATCTATGCTTAAGTCTGTCCGAATCATGTTAGCAATTGCCGCGTTTTATGAAATCTGGCAAATGGATAAACAAAACTGCATTCCTTAATGGATTTACTAAAGAAGAGTTGTATACGATGCAACAAGAAGGTTTTGTCGATCCTAAAGGTGTTAACTAAATATGCAAGCTGCAGCAATCCATCTATGGACTGGTGCAAGAATCTCGGAGTTGGAATATACGCTTTGATAAGTTGATCAAAGCATATAGTTTTATACAGACTTGCGGTGAAGCCTGTATTTACAAGAAAGTGAGTGGGAGCACTATAGCATTTCTTATAAGTATATGTGAATGACATATTGTTGATCGGAAATAATGTAGAATTATTCTGCAAAGCATAAAGGAGTGTTTGAAAGGAGTTTTTCAAAGAAAGACTTCGGTGAAGCTGCTTACATATTGAGCTTCAAGATCTATAGAGATAGATCAAGACGCTTGATAAGTTTTTTCAATGAGTACATACCTTGAGAAGATTTTGAAGTAGTTCAAAATGGAGCAGTCAAAGAAAGAGTTCTTGCCTGTATTACAAGGTGTGAAGTTGAGTAAGACTCAAAGCCCGACCACGGCAGAAGATAGAAAGAGAATGAAAGTCATTCCCTATGCCTCAGTCATAGGTTCTATAAAGTATACCATGCTGTATACCAGATCTATTGTATGCCCTACCACTGAGTTTGGCAAGGGAGTACGATAGTGATCTAGGAGTAGATCACTGGACAGCGGTCAAAATTATCCTTAGTGGAATAAGGATATGTTTCTCGATTATGGAAGTGGAAAAAAAGGTTCGTCGTAAAGGGTTACGCCGATGCAAGTTTTGACACTAATCTAGATGACTCTAAGTCTCGGTCTAGATACATATTGAAAGTGGGAGCAATTAGCTAGAGTAGCTCCATGCAGAGCATTGTTGACATAGAAATTTGCAAAATACATGCGGATCTGAATGTGGCAGACCCGTTGACTAAGATTCTCTCACAAGCAGAACATGATCACACCTTAGCGATGTGAACTAGATTACTGAATCTAGTAAGCCCTTTGGGTGTTGGTCACATGGCGATGTGAACTATGGGTGTTAATCACATGATGATGTGAACTATCGATGTTAATCACATGGTGATGTGATCTAGATTATTGACTCTAGTGCAAGGGGGAGACTGAAGGAAATATGCCCTAGAGGCAATAATAAAGTTATTATTTATTTCCTTATTTCATGATAAATGTTTATTATTCATGCTAGAATTGTATTAACCGGAAACATAATACATGTGTGAATACATAGACAAACAGAGTGTCACTAGTATGCCTCTACTTGACTAGCTCGTTAATCAAAGATGGTTATGTTTCCTAACCATGAACAAAATGTTGTTATTTGATTAACGAGGTCACATCATTAGTTGAATGATCTGATTGACATGACCCATTCCATTAGCTTAGCACCCGATCGTTTAGTATGTTGCTATTGCTTCCTTCATGACTTATACATGTTCCTATGACTATGAGATTATGCAACTCCCGTTTGCCGGAGGAACACTTTGGGTGCTACCAAACATCACAACGTAACTGGGTGATTATAAACGAGCATTACAGGTGTCTCCAAAGGTAGATGTTGGGTTGGCGTATTTCGAGATTAGGATTTGTCACTCCGATTGTCGGAGAGGTATCTCTGGGCCCTCTCGGTAATGCACATCACATAAGCCTTGCAAGCATTGCAACTAATGAGTTAGTTGCGAGATGATGTATTACGGAACGAGTAAAGAGACTTGCCGGTAATGAGATTGAACTAGGTATTGGATACCGACGATCGAATCTCGGGCATGTAACATACCGATGACAAAGGGAACAACGTATGTTGTTATGCGGTCTGACCAATAAAGATCTTCGTAGAATATGTAGGAGCCAATATGGGCATCCAGGTCCCGCTATTGGTTATTGACTGGAGACGTGTCTCGGTCATGTCTACATTGTTCTCGAACTGTAGGGTCCGCATGCTTAAGGTGTCGATGACAGTTATATTATGAGTTTATGAGTTTTGATGTACCGAAGGAGTTCGGAGTCCCAGATGAGATCGGGGACATGACGAGGAGTCTCGAAATGGTCGAGACGTAAAAATCGATATATTGGACGACTATATTCGGACATTGGAAAGGTTCCGAGTGATCCGAGTATTTTTCGGAGTACCGGAGAGTTACGGGAATTCACCGGGGAGTATATGGGCCTTATTGGCCTTTAGGGGAAAGAGATAGGAGAGGTTGGGCGCCCCCCCAAGGCCTAGTCCGAATTGGTCATATTGTTGCTACGAGCAAGCCAGCTGTCTTCTCCCGCGCAAAAGCGGGTCATTGATACGTCTCCAACGTATCTATAAGTTTTGATTGCTCCATGCTACTTTATCTACTGTTTTGGACTATATTGGGCTTTATTTTCCACTATTATATTATTTTTGGGACTAACCCATTAACCGGAGGCCCAGCCCAGAATTGCTGTTTTTTGCCTATTTCAGTATTTCGAGGAAACAGAATATCAAACGGAGTCCAAACAGAATGAAACCTTCGGGAACGTGATCTTCTCACAACGTGATCTAGGAGACTTGGACCCTACTCCAAGAAGTTTCCGGGGAGGTCACGAGGGTGGAGGGTGCCCCCCCTGGGCGCGCCCCCCTCCCTCGTGGGCCCCTCGGAGCTCCACCGACGTGCTCCTTCCTCCTATATATACCTACGTACCCCCATTAGACCAGAGATGGAGCCAAAAACCTAATTCCACCGCCGCAACTTCCTATATCCACAAGATCCCATCTTGGGGCCTGTTCCGGAGCTCCGCCGGAGAGGGCATCCATCACGGAGGGCTTCTACATCAACACCATAGCCCTTCCGATGAAGTGTGAGTAGTTTACTTCAGACCTTCGGGTCCATAGCTAGTAGCTAGATGACTTCTTCTCTCTTTTTGGATCTCAATACAATGTTCTCCCCCTCTCTCATGGAGATCTATTCGATGTAATCTTCTTTTTGCGATGTGTTTGTTGAGACCGATGAATTGTGGGTTTATGATCCAACTTATCTATGAATAATATTTGAATCTTCTCTGAATTCTTTTATGTATGATTGAGTTATATTTGCAAGTCTCTTCGAATTATCCATTTGGTTTGGCCAACTAGATTGGTAGTTCTTGCAATGGTAGACGTGCTTAGCTTTGGGTTCAATCTTGCGGTGTCCTTACTCAGTGACAGAAAGAGTTGCAAGGCACGTATTGTATTGTTGCCATCGAGGATAACAAGACGGGGTATTTATCATATTGCATGAATTTATTCCTCTACATCATGTCATCTTGCTTAAGGCGTTACTCTCTTTTTAACTTAATACTCTAGATGCATGCTGGATAGCGGTCGATGAGTGGAGTAATAGTAGTAGATGCAGGTAGGAGTCGGTCTACTTGTCACGGACGTGATGCCTATATACATGATCATACCTAGATAACCTCATAACTATGCTCAATTCTATCAATTGCTCAACAGTAATTTGTTCACCCACCGTAGAATATCTATGCTCTTGAGAGAAGCCACTAGTGAAACCTATGGCCCCCGGGTCTATTCTCATCATATCAATCTCCATTACTTTATTTTACTTGTTTTGCTTTTACTTTTTACTTTGCATCTTTATACCAAAAATATCAAAAATATTATCTCTATCAGATCTCACTCTCGTAAGTGACCGTGAAGGGATTGACAACCCCTAAGCATTGGTTGCGAGTTGCTACCGTTTTGTGCAGGTACGAGGGACTTGCGCGTGACCTCCTACTGGATTGATACCTTGGTTCTCAAAAACTGAGGGAAATACTTACACTACTGTGCTGCATCACCCCACCTCTTCGGGGAAAACCAACGCTAGATCGAGACGTAGCGAGAAGCATTTCTGGCGCCGTTGCCGGGGAGGCCTACGCCAAGTCAAGTCAAGATTTACTCTCCCGTCAACGAGCCATTTCTGGCGCCGTTGCCGGGGAGGCCTACGCCAAGTCAAGTCAAATTTACTCTCCCGTCAACGAGCCATTTCTGGCGCCGTTGCCGGGGAAGCCTACGCAAAAGTCAACATACCAAGTACCCATCACAATCTCTATCTCTCGCATTACATTATTTGCCATTTGCCTCTCGTTTTCCTCTCCCCCACTTCACCCTTGCCGTTTTATTCGCCATCTCTTTCCCTTTTCCTTTTGTTTGCTCGTGTGTTAGTTTGCTTGCTTGTTCGTCACGATGGCCTTACCTAATTTTGGTGATCTTCACCTTAAAAGGCTAGAAGATATCGAAAACAATTTCAGGAAGTTTATGGTCTTGCAATTTGAGCATAATAATTTCTTTAGAAATGAGCTTAAGGAACAAAAGAGTTTTATGAGTTATATGAATAAAGAGCTCGATGATATGTCCAAAGAATTTGATGGTGTAAGAGCCCAAATTGCTCATCTTGAAAAAATGACCGCTGAAATTTCGGATATGCAAGCCACCTTAGTCAATAAGATGGCCGCTAAACCAAATAACTATGAGAATCAAGATGAAGATCTAAAAGTTATTGATGTGTCCCCTATTAAATCGTTGTTTTGCAATATGAATCTTGATGAATCTGATTATGATCTTCCCTTACCTAGAAGGCGTTCTAAGAATTCTGAGTTTTTAGATCCTGATGATGAAATTGGTAAAAAAGGGATTGAAAGAAATAAAAATCTAGATATTGCTAAACCCACTATTTTGGATCTCAAGGAATTTAACTATGAAAATTGCTCTTTAATTGATTGTATTTCCTTGTTTCAATCCATGTTAAATTCTCCTCATGCTTATAGTCGAAATAAGGCCTTTACCGAACACATTGTTGAAGCCTTAATGCAATCTTATGAAGAAAAGCTTGAGTTGAAAGTTTCTATCCCTAGAAAACTCCATGATGAGTGGGAACCTACAATTAATATTAAAATTAAAAATTATGAGTTTCATGCTTTGTGTGATTTGGGTGCTAGTGTCTCTACTATCCCCAAAGCTTTGTGTGATTTGCTAGATTTCCGTGACTTTGATGATTGCTCTCTAAACTTGCATCTTGCGGATTCCACTATTAAAAAGCCTATGGGAAGAATTAATGATGTTCTTATTGTTGCAAATAGGAATTATGTGCCCGTAGATTTTATCGTTCTTGATATAGATTGCAATCCTTCATGTCCTATTATTCTTGGTAGACCTTTCCTTAAAACGATTGGTGCAATTATTGATATGAAGGAAGGGAATATTAAATTCCAATTTCCCTTAAAGAAGGGCATGGAACACTTTCCTAGAAAGAAAATAAAATTACCATATGAATCTATCATGAGAGCCACTTATGGATTGCCTACCAAAATGGCAATACCTAGATCTATCCTTGCTTTTATGCCTAGCTAGGGGCGTTAAACGATAGCGCTTGTTGGGAGGCAACCCAATTTTATTCTATGTTTTTTGTTTTTGGTTCTGTTTAGGAATAAATAATCCATCTATATTCTGTTTAGATGTGGTTTTATCTTTTAATTAGTGTTTGTGCCAAGTTAAACCTATTTGATCTTCTTGGAAGATAGTTATTTGATCTTGCTGTAATTTCCAGAATCTTTGCGCTCAGTGCCCGAATTCTCAAAAATCACCAGGACGTGATAAAATAGTGATTCCAATTGCTACTGATCAATAAACAAATTGCCCAGGTCGTCTAATTTTGGTAGAATTTTTTGGGTTCCAGAAGTTTGCGTTAGTAACAGATTACTACAGACTGTTCTGTTTTTGACAGATTCTGTTTTGCGTGTGTTGTTTGCTTATTTTGATGAATCTATGGCTAGTAAAATAGTTTATAAGCCATAGAGAAGTTGCAATACAGTAGGTTTAACACCAATAAAAATAAAGAACAAGTTCACTACAGTAACTTAAAGTAGTATTTTGTTTTCTTTCTCTAACGGAGCTCACGAGATTTCTATTGAGTTTTGTGTTGTGAAGTTTTCAAGTTTTGCGTGAATTCTTTTGATGGATTATGGAACAAGGAGTGGCAAGAGCCTAAGCTTGGGGATGCCCATGGCACCCCCAAGATAATCCAAGGACACCAAAAAGTCAAAGCTTGGGGATGCCCCGGAAGGCATCCCCTCTTTCGTCCACTTCCATCGGTAATTTACTTGGAGCTATATTTTTATTCACCACATGATATGTGTTTTGCTTGGAGCGTCTTGTATTATTTGTGTCTTTGCTTGTTAGTCTACCACAATCATCCTTGCTGTACACACCTTTTGAGAGAGCCATGTATGAATTGAAATTTATTAGAATAATCTATGTGCTTCACTTATATCTTTTGAGCTTGATAGTTTACTCTATGTGCTTCACTTATATCTTTTTGAGCGTGATAATTTTTGCTCTAGTGCTTCACTTAGATCTTTTAGAGCACGGTGGTGGTTTGTTTTAAAGAAACTTGATCTCTCATGCTTCACTTAGATTATTTTAAGAGTCGTCAATAGCATGGTAATTTTCTTAATGTTAATATACTTGGTATTCAAGATATGTGAAACTTTCTTTTTAGTGGGTTGAATACTAAGATAAGTTTGATGCTTGATAATTGTTTTGAGATATGAAGGTGATAATATCATAGTCGTGCTAGTTGAGTAGTTGTGAATTTGAGAAATACTTGTGTTGAAGTTAGCAAGTCCCGTAGCATGCACGTATGGTTAAAGTTGTGTAACAAATTTGAAGCATGAAGTGTACCTGGCTTGTGCATCCTTATGAGTGGCGGTCGGGGACGAGCGATGGTCTTTTCCTACCAATCTATCCCCCTAGGAGCATGCGCGTAGTACTTGATTTTTGATGACTTCTAAATTTTTGCAATAAGTATATGAGTTCTTTTGACTAATGTTGAGTCCATGGATTATACGCACTTTTACCTTTCCGCCATTTGCTAGCCTCTTCGGTATCGTGCATTGACCTTTCTCACATTGAGAGTTGGTGCAAACTTCGCCGGTGCATCCAAACCCCGTGATATGATACGCTCTTTCACACATAAACCTCCCTATATCTTCCTCAAAACAACCACCATACCTACCTATCATGGCATTTCCATAGCCATTCCGAGATATATTGCCATGCAACTTCCACCATCATCATCATCATCATCATCATGACATGCTTTACTTTTGTCATATTGCCATTGCATGATCTTGTAGTTGACATCGTATTTGTGGCAAAGCCACCATGCATTATTTTTCATACATGTCACTCTTGATTCATTGCACCATCCCGGTACACCACCGGAGGCATTCATATAGAGTCATATCTTGTTCTAGTATCGAGTTGTAATCATTATGTTGTAATCAATAGAAGTGTGATGATCATCATTATTAGAGCATTGCCCAATCAAAAGAGAGAGAGAGAGAGAGAGAGAAAGGCCAAAAAGAAAAAAAGAAAGGCCCAAAAAAAGAGAAAATAAAAAGGGCAATGCTACTATCTCTTTTTCCACACTTGTGCTTCAAAGTAGCACCTTGTTCTTCATGTAGTGAGTCTCATATATTGTGCTTCAAAGTAGCACCATGATTTTCATATAGTGAGTCTCATAAGTTGTCTTGTTCATACTAGTGGGAATTTTTCATTATAGAACTTGGCTTGTATATTCCAACGATGGTCTTCCTCAAAATGCCCTAGGTATTCATGAGCAAGCAAGTTGGATGCACACCCACTAGTTTCCTTTTGTTGAGCATTCTTAGCTCTAGTGCATCTGTTGCATGGCAATCCCTACTCCTTGCATTAACATCAATTGATGGGCATCTCCATAGCTCATTGATTAGCCTCGTTGATGTGAGGCTTTCTCCTTTTTTTGTCTTCACCACACAATCCCCATCATCATATTCTATACCACCCATAGTGCTATGTCCATGGCTCGCGCTCATGTATTGCGTGAAGTTTGAAAAAGTTTGGGATTATTTGAGTATGAAACAATTGCTTGGCTTGTCATCGGGGGTATAGAAGTTGGGAACATCTTTGTGTGACGAAAATGAAGCATAGCCTAACTATATGATTTTGTAGGGATGAACTTCCTTTGGCCATGTTATTTTGAGATGACATAATTGTTTAATTAGTATGCTTGAAGTATTATCAATTTTATGTCAATATGAACTTTTGTCTTGAACCTTTCGGATCTTAATATTCATACCATGATTAAGAAGATTTACATTGAAATTATGCCAAAGTATCACTCCGCATCAAAAATTCTCTTTTTATCATTTACCTACTCGAGGACGAGCAAGAATTAAGCTTGGGGATGCCTGATACGTCTCCAACGTATCTATAATTTTTGATTGCTCCATGCTACTTTATCTACTGTTTTGGACTATATTGGGATTTATTTTCCACTTTTATATTATTTTTGGGACTAACCTATTAACCGGAGGCCCAGCCCAGAATTGATGTTTTTTTGCCTATTTCAGTATTTCGAGGAAACAGAATATCAAATGGAGTCCAAACGGAATGAAACCTCCGGGAACATGATCTTCTCACTGAACGTGATCCAGGAGACTTGGACCCTACTCCAAGAAGTTTCCGGGGAGGTCACGAGGGTGGAGGGCGCCCCCCCTGGGCGCGCCCCCTGCCTCGTGGGCCCCTCGGAGCTCCACCGACGTGCTCCTTCCTCCTATATATACCTACGTACCCCCATTAGACCAGAGACGGAGCCAAAAACATAATTCCACCACCGCAACATCCTGTATCCACGAGATCCCATCTTGGGGCCTATTCCGGAGCTCTGCCGGAGAGGGCATCCATCACGGAGGGCTTCTACATCAACACCATAGCCCTTCCGATGAAGTGTGAGTAGTTTACTTCAGACCTTCAGGTCCATAGCTAGTAGCTAGATGGCTTCTTCTCTCTTTTTGGATCTCAATACAATGTTCTCCCCCTCTCTCGTGGAGATCTATTCGATGTAATCTTCTTTTTGCGGTGTGTTTGTTGAGACCGATGAATTGTGGGTTTATGATCCAACTTATCTATGAATAATATTTGAATCTTCTCTGAATTCTTTTATGTATGATTGAGTTATATTTGCAAGTCTCTTCGAATTATCCATTTGGTTTGGCCAACTAGATTGGTAGTTCTTGCAATGGTAGAGGTGCTTAGCTTTGGGTTCAATCTTGCGGTGTCCTTACTCAGTGACAGAAAGAGTTGCAAGGCACATATTGTATTGTTGCCATCGAGGATAACAAGACGGGGTATTTATCATATTGCATGAATTTATTCCTCTACATCATGTCATCTTGCTTAAGGCGTTACTCTGTTTTTAACTTAATACTCTAGATGCATGCTGGATAGCGGTCGATGAGTGGAGTAATAGTAGTAGATGCAGGTAGGAGCCGGTCTACTTGTCACGGACGTGATGCCTATATACATGATCATACCTAGATAACCTCATAACTATGCTCAATTCTATCAATTGCTCAACAGTAATTTGTTCACCCACCGTAGAATATCTATGCTCTTGAGAGAAGCCACTAGTGAAACCTATGCTCCCCGGGTCTATTCTCATCATATCAATCTCCATTACTTTATTTTACTTGTTTTGCTTTTACTTTTTATTTTGCATCTTTATACCAAAAATATCAAAAATATTATCTCTATCAGATCTCACTCTCGTAAGTGACCGTGAAGGGATTGACAACCCCTAAGCGTTGGTTGCGAGTTGCTACCGTTTTGTGCAGGTACGAGGGACTTGCGCGTGACCTCCTACTGGATTGATACCTTGGTTCTCAAAAACTAAGGGAAATACTTACGCTACTGTGCTGCATCACCCCCTCCTCTTCGGGGAAAACCAATGCTAGCTCGAGACGTAGCAATCATGAGTGTCGTGAGTGCTGCCATAGATTTCAGCTTTTCTTGTCCAAGGTGCTGGACAAGCCACTCGTCACGGATATTGTGCTTGAAGGCTGCTAGGGCCTCTGCGTCCGGACAGTCGACTATTTGATTTTTCTTTGTTAGGAACCGTGTCCAGAATTGCCTGGCCGATTCCTCTGGCTGCTGAATTATATGGCTTAGGTCATCGGCGACTGGTGGTCGCACATAAGTGCCCTGGAAATTGTCGAGGAATGCAGCTTCCAGGTCCTCCCAACAACTGATTGATCCTGCTGGCAAGCTGTTAAGCCAATGCCGAGCTGGTCCTTTAAGCTTGAGTGGGAGGTATTTGATGGCGTGGAGATCATCGCCGCGGGCCATGTGGATATGAAGGAGATAATCCTCGATCCATACCGCAGGATCTGTTGTGCCATCATATGATTCGATGTTTACGGGTTTGAAACCCTCGGGGATTTGATGATCCATTACTTTGTCTGTGAAGCATAGTGGGTGTACGGCGCCTCTGTACTGGGCTATATCACGACGTAGCTCCAATGAGCTTTGTCTACTGTGTTCGGCCCTACCGGATTTGTGTCCGGCGTGACGGTTATCGTCTCGAGTCGTGGGGCGCCCACGGGATCCGTAGATCGATCTTGTTTGCCTTGCCTTGTCCTCCAACATATCTCGCAGGTCTGGCGCATTTTCCCGTGCCTTGGTACGGGGTGCGGCTTGAGTGGAGGGCCGAGAGGCCTCTCTGTCGCGGCCACGAGGTGACCGGTCGGCCTATCAAGTGCTGGTGATGTAGGTTTAAGTGCTTCCTCCTCTAATCGGGGTAGCAACCTGCGCTTTGGGTAGCTCTTGGAGGGGCGTTTGAGTTTGTGCTCTTCGGCCGCAAGGACTTCAGTCCATCTGTCGACTAGCAAATCTTGATCAACTCTAAGTTGTTGCTGTTTTTTCTTGACGCTTCTTGCTGTGGCCATAAGCCTGCGTTGAAAACGCTCTTGCTCGACGGGATCCTCTGGCACAACGAATTTGTCGTCATCGAGGCTTGCCTCGTCTTCGGAGGGAGGCATATAATTATCGTCCTCGACCTCTCTGTCTGCCGCTCTCTCATGAGGGCTAGCTTCTCCATCCTCCTGTGCTGAATCTTGCTGGAGGGGGTTTTCTTCGGCACTCTTCGGAGTATTATTATCTCCCGTGCTGGAATCACCGTATTTGCTTTGGCGCGATTTTGAGCGGCGCCGCTGACGCCGGCTCTTAGGCTGTTTCTTGGAGGGGTCATCCTCCGTTGTTCCATCGCCATCTCCTTCTTTTGGGGTGTCCACCATGTATATGTCATATGACGAGGTGGCTTTCCAGGGCCCAATAGGCGCTGGTTCTTCATCGTCTCCTGCATCGGCGTTCATACTATCGATGTCTTCAGAGTCGAAGTCGAGCATGTCGGTTAAATCGTCGACAGTGGCTACAAAGTGGGTGGTGGGAGGGCTTTGAATTTCTTCATCGTCCGTATCCCAACCTTGCTGACCGTAGTCCGGCCAGGGCTCTCCTGATAAAGAGAGAGACTTTAGTGTCTTCAGAATATCGCCGAAAGGCGAGTGCTGAAAGATGTCTGCGGCAGTAAACTCCATGATCGGCTCCCAATCGGATTCGATCGGCAGGGGCGCGGAGGGTTCGGAGTCCGGAGAGGAGTCCGGCTCCTTGGAGTCACGAGTCTCGCAGAGTGCGGGGCTGGTGTTCGGCTCGATCGTCATTGGGATCGCAGCCCCTGAGGCGGCATCCAACCACCCATCCTCAATCGGCGCAGTTGGCTCCGAATTAAGGGTCGAAGCCGATGTGGGTGCAGCCTCCAGGGCACTATTTGGCGGCAGAGCTAGATCATGCTCGTCGTGACAGTGCGGCGCGCTCGGCAGTGGCTCGCATCCGTCGAGGATCATGTCCCCGCGGATGTCAGCCGTGTAGTTTAAACTTCCAAATCTGACCTGACGGCCAGGGGCATAGCTTTCGATCTGCTCCAGGTGGCCAAGTAAATTGGCCCGCAGTGCGAAGCCGCCGAAGACGAAGATCTGTCCGGGGAGGAATGTCTCACCCTGGACTGCATCGCTATTTATGATCTTAGGAGCCATCAAGCCTAACGGCGACGACAAAGAGGAACTCTCAATGAAAGCACCAATGTCGGTGTCAAAACCGGCGGATCTCGGGTAGGGTGTCCCGAACTGTGCGTCTAGGCTGGATGGTAACAGGAGGCAAGGGACACGAAGTTTTACCCAAGTTCGGGCCCTCTTGATGGAGGTAAAACCCTACGTCCTGCTTGATTAATATTAATGATATGGTTAGTACAAGAGTAGATCTACCACGAGATCGGAGAGGCTAAACCCTAGAAGCTAGCCTATGGTATGATTGTTGTTCTATATGTTGTCCTACGGACTAAAACCCTCCTTTTTATATAGACACCGGAGAGGGTTAGGGTTACACAAAGTCGGTTACAATGGTAGGAGATCCACATATCCGTATCGCCAAGCTTGCCTTCCACGCCAAGGAAACTCCCTCCCGGACACGGGACGAAGTCTTCAATCTTGTATCTTCATAGTCCAGGAGTCCGGCTGAAGGTATAGTCCGGCCATCCGGACACCCCCTAATCCATGACTCCCTCAGTCCCTTTGTTTAAGTGCAAATGGGTCAATCTGTCAGGAGGCGGGGTACAGGTAGACCCACAGTACGGAATGACAACAGTGGATCTGAAAAATCTTGGGTACACTGACGAACCGTTCGTCCTAGCCAATGATGTGGCAAAGGTTATCTATGTGAAGGACATGTCTACCAAACCGAGAAAAAGAAAAGATAAGTAAGCGAATACATCATACGATGAGCCAAAGCGCCACATAGTTCTTTCAGGAAAAAGGGATATCCTGGGAGTGGAGGGCAAGACAGACATGTCTGAAGATTATGAAAAGTTTCATGAAATTCCTCCCTTCAATGTCAAGGCTGACCCAAGCATCCTGATAAACGATGAAGATTATCCATGGTTACGGCGCAATAAGCAAATGACACAAGCGAAAAAAAAGTGAAGACTTTCTCCCGCAACTATTATGATGATACCATGCCAACTTTGTAACACACGAGTATGCTATGCCAACTTTTTCAGAGTTCATTTGAAAACTATGAATTTAGGTCGAATTTTCTCTATAGGTGCATCTATGTTAATTTTTAGTAAAGTTAATCACAAACTTGTGATTCACACAAATTTCAAAGAATTCAAATTTTAACTATTCAAATTTGAAAACTAATGGCACTAACAGAAAGTTTATAATTTTTCTAAAACTAATGGCACTAACAAAGAGTTTATAATTTTGCTGACCTAAAAGCAAAAAGAATTAAAAAAAGCAAAAAAACAAAAGAAAATAAATAATACAAAAAACAAAACAAAAAAAACTGAATAATAATAATAATAGCAACAATAAGTATTTTGTTGTAAGTAGAAACAAAATAAAATAAATAAAGCAACAAAGAAAACTAGAAAACTAAAAAAGTGTTTTCTAATTTGAAAACTAATGGCACTAACAGAAAGTTTATAATTTTTCTAAAACTAAAAGCAAAAAGAATTAAAAAAATAAAGCAAAAAACAAAAGAAAATAAATACTGCAGAAAACAAAACAAAAAACTGGGAAAAATAGGCACTAAAAGCAAAAAAAACTAAAAAAGTGTTTTCAAATTTGAAAACTAATGGCACTAACAGAAAGTTTATAATTTTTCTAAAACTAAAAGAAAAAAGAATTAAAAAATAAAGCAAAAAAAATAAAATAAATAATGCAGAAAACAAAACAAAAAAAACTGGAAAAATAAAATAAAAATAGCAACAATAAGTATAGAAAACAAAAAAACAAAAAAGTGCCTCCTACTGAGCCCCCACGGCCTGTATACGACTAGAAACCCCACCATGGGCCAGGATTCAGGCCCGCAGGAGACCCAGTAGGCCCACTGGCACAGACATTGGATTTAGGCCCGTAAGCCTGCAGTAGAGAGGAGCTCGAAGTGGTCGGCTCGGCAGAGCTTATAAACCACTCCAAGCCCCTCTCGGCTAGCGAGGTGGGACTAAACATCCCACCGCACTGCGCCAGTTCTAGCACACAACCTTTGGTCCCGGTTAGTGCCACCAACTAGGACTAAAGGGGTGCATTGGTCACGGTTCGTGGCACCAACCGGGACCAATGCCCCCCTTTAGTCCCGGCTGGTGCCACCAACCGGGACCAAAGGCCGACTAAAGGGGGGCATTAGTCCCGGTTGGTGCCACGAACCGGGACCAAAGCCTTTGCTATATAAGCAACACTTGGGAAATTTTCAGATTTCCCTCGCTAGTTGCCCCCGACGACGCCGACCTCCTCGACGCCGCCAGGCTGCCCGTGCTCGCCGTCGCCGCCCGCTCCTCGTCGCCGTCGCCCTGCCCCTGCCCCGTCCTGCCCTCGCGCGCCGGCGCCCTCGCCGCCCCCGCTGTCGCCTCGAGCTCCCCTGCTCATGCGCGCCGCCCTGGCGCCCCGAGCCCCTGCCTCATCGCCGTTGCCGCCCGCTCCTCGTCGCCGTCACCGCCCTGCCCCCTCGCGCCGGCGCCCTTGCCTGCCCCCGCGCTATGAGCCGCAGCCCGGCTCTGTTTTTTTATTTTTTTTATTTTGTTCATATGTCGCCGCCCGCTTCATCGTGGAGCATGTGGGAGCCAACATGGGTATCCAGATCCCGCTGTTGGTTATTGAATGGAGAGGCGTCTCGCTCATGTCTGCATGTCTCCCGAACCCGTAGGGTCTACACACTTAAGGTTCGGTGACGCTAGGGTTGTAGATATATTAGCATACGGTAATCCAAAAGTTGTTCGGAGTCTCGGATGAGATCCCGGACGTCACGAGGAGTTTCGTAATGGTCCGGAGGTGAAGATTTATATATAGGAAGTCAAGTTTCGGCCATCGGGAAAGTTTCGGGGGTAATCGGTATTGTACCGGGACCACCGGAAGGGTCCCGGGGGTCCACCGGGTGGGGCCACCTATCCCGGAGGGCCCCATGGGCTGAAGTGGGAGGGGAACCAGCCCCTAGTGGGCTGGTGCGCCCCCCTTGGGCCTCCCCCTGCGCCTAGGGTTGGAAACCCTAGGGGTGGGGAGCGCCACCCTTGCCTTGGGGGGCAAGGCACCCCCTTGGCCGCCGCCCCCCCCTAGGCACCCTATATATAGTGGGGGGGAGGGAGGGCAGCCACACCCAAGCCCCTGGCCTCTCCCTCTCCCTCCCGTGACACTCCTCCGTCTCCCTGCGCTTGGCGAAGCCCTGCCGAGATCACCGTTGCTTCCACCACCACGCCGTCGTGCTGCTGGATCTTCATCAACCTCTCCTTTCCCCTTGCTGGATCAAGTAGGAGGAGACGTCTTCCCAACCATACGTGTGTTGAACGCGGAGGTGCCTTCCGTTCGGCACTTGGTCATCAGTGATTTGGATCACGTCGAGTACGACTCCACCAACCCCGTTCTCTTGAACGCTTCCGCGCGCGATCTACAAGGGTATGTAGATGCACTCCTCTCTCCCTCGTTGCTTGATGACTCCATAGATTGATCTTGGTGATGCGTAGAAAATTTTAAAATTCTGCTATGTTCCCCAACAGTAGCCGGTAGTGTCGGATAGATATACAAGAACTTGTTGTTCGACCAATCTCTCGGAGAAGGAGAGGTGGTCGATATCACTTCTCTCTATATGCATATATGTTCATGACGATCTTCTATTTCCTTCGTTTGCTTACTAGCTAGTTAGCGTGTCTAGTCCTCTCTATACGTATGTATAGTACGTAGCGTCGACCAAGCACGGACATAAGAGAGGACCTTCTCTCTATTAATTATAGCTAGCTAACACAATATATGAAACACCTAAATTAACCCCCCAAAACCCCCCAAACCCCCCCCCCCTTTAAAAAAAACAAAAACCCAAGCCACAGAAATGCTGACGCGTGGATGCCTATTGGTCCCGGTTGGTGCCACCAACCGGGACCAAAGGCCCTCCTGCCTGGGCTCCGTGCACAGGCCACGTGGAGGCCCATCTGTCCCGGTTCTGGATTGAACCGGGACTAAAGGGACAGGGCATTAGTACCGACTCTTTAGTCCTGGTTCAGGAACCGGGACAAAAGGTCCTTACGAACCGGGACAATAGGCCCTTTTTCTAGTAGTGTATGGGAAGGATTAATGGTGTTCTTATTGTTGCAAATAGGAATTATGTGCCGTAGATTTCATTGTTCTTGATATAGATTGCCACTTGGGCCCCTCGCAGCTCCACCGACCTACTTCTTTCGCATATATATACTCTTATACCCTGAAACCTTCGGGGAGAGCCACAAAACACCTTTTCCACCGCTGCAACCTTCTATACCCGTGAGATCCCATCTTGGGGCCTTTTCCGGCGCTCCGCCGGAGGGGGATTCGATCATGGGGGGCTTCTACATCAACACCATAGCCTCTCCGATGATATGTGAGTAGTTTACCACGGACCTTCGGGTCCATAGTTATTAGCTAGATGGCTTCTTCTCTCTCTTTGAATCTCAATACAAAGTTCTCCTCGATTCTCTTGGAGATCTATTCAATGTAACTCTTTTTGCGGTGTGTTTGCCGAGATCCGATGAATTGTGGGTTTATGAACTTGATTATCTATGAATATTATTTGATTCTTCTCTGAATTCTTGTATGCATGATTTGATATCTTTGGAAGTCTCTTCGAATTATCGGTTTAGTTTGGCCTACTAGATTGATCTTTCTTGCAATAGGAGAAGTGCTTAGCTTTGGGTTCAATCTTGCGGTGCTCGATCCCAGTGACAAAAAGGGAAACGACACGTATTGTATTGTTGCCATCGAGGATAAAAAGATGGGTTTTATATCATATTGCTTGAGTTTATCCCTCTACATCATGTCATCTTGCCTAATGCGTTACTCCGTTCTTATGAACTTAATACTGTAGATGCATGCTGGATAGCGGTCGATGTGTGGAGTAATAGTAGTAGATGCAGAATCGTTTCGGTCTACTTGTCACGGACGTGATGTCTATGTTCATGATCATTGCCTTAGATATCATCATAACTATGCGCTTTTCTATCAATTGCTCGGCAGTAATTTGTTCACCCATCGTAATAAATGCTATCTTGAGAGAAGCCACTAGTGAAACCTATGGCCCCGGGTGTACTTTACATCATATAAGTTTTTAATCTGTAATTCTAGTTTACTATTTATTTTGCAATCTTTATTTTCCAATCTATACCATAAAATACCAAAAATATTTATCTTATTATCTTTATCAAATCTCACTTTTGCAAGTGGCCGTGAAGGGATTGACAACCCCTTTATCGCGTTGGTTGCAAGGTTCTTAATTGTTTGTGCAGGTACTAGGCGACTTGCGTGTAGTCTCCTACTGGATTGATACCTTGGTTCTTAAAAACTGAGTGAAATACTTACACTACTTTGCTGCATCACCTTTTCCTCTTTAAGGGAAAACCAACGCATGCTCAAGAGGTAGCACCTAGTCACCTGTCTGGCCAAATGATGACAGATGCCATCACACAGAGAGAGCCCTAAAAATATCTCTCCATCATCCGAGGATCAAATCTCATTTTCGATCTATCTAGTCCCTTGTCAAACTTTCATCGTGTTACAGAAGACGTTTAAGCAACCCCAAAGCGATCAAATCTCACTCTCACTATCGATGGCTTCAAGACACGCAACAACGGTCGTCGTAAACCAGATTAGAACATACAAAGAAGATCCTTCTATATGATGCCTGTCCGATCGTCTTTGCATGATTGCATCAGGCGCTGCCATGATATGCGCTGGCAACATCAAATATATATATCAAACATATAGGAGGGAGCACAATAGAATCAAGAACTAGTCACACGTTTCCTTCCCCATAATTAGGGGCGATTCTACTGGGGGCTTTAACAGGCTCAAGCCCCCCATCCAGCACTGTAAAATTTGTTTTTACTACTAGTTTTAAGGCCCAGCCCAACTACTTGCAGGCCCAATCCAACACATATTTGCATGACCCAGGCAGCCCAGCCCGCCCTTCATTTTTTTCTAGATTCACCATTGGCCATAATCAAGCACTTGCCAGCAACCGCGAATCTATGAATGCAACTTGCACCAGCCAAGATGGGAATGGGCCGACCCGGACCTGGCCTCGTGGCCCCAAGGTCAACATGTGAGGCCGTAGGTCGGCCCATTTCATAAAAAAATTATGGCCTTACTAACCCGTTGGGTACATGAGGCCGACCCAAGTTCAAGACGCAAAATTCATGTATCCAGTGTGCTTAATCTGAAGACCGGAAAGGCCACCAGAATGGCAAGCTGGACAAGTCGGAGGGATGGCGAGCTCGCCGGGGACTGAGACGACGAACAATAGGCTGGTTGTTTCTACATGCATGTACTAGTTCACGTATGTAAGAATTGATCCACCTGTCAGTCTGCTTGCTCGTTTACAAGGGCATCTCCGGCCGAATTGGTCAGCTTCGTACGTATATGATCATATATGTTCTTGTGTATGTGATCGAGTTTGCGTACAGGGACGGCCAACAACGAACGACTAGGCATTGTGTTGGTGAACCTATGGAATTCTCGGCTAATAGATTGCTCTGTTGTGGCCCCCATTCTAGATGAGATTGCAGAGCTTTCCTCAGATTTTGATTTTTTTGTACTTCAACATGTAATAAGAACAGCCAATTTGCCGGCCCATCTGTGTGCTAAACGAGCTTGCACACTCATGGCTACCAACAGTTGCCCGAATTCCACTCCTTCGTTTCTGGTGAGCAGTCTTCTAGCAGACTCTTCCAGAAGTGCCTTTGTTTTGTGTGCCAAGCGAGCTTGCACACTCATGGCTACCGACAGTTGCGTGAATTCCACTCCTTCGTTTCTGGTGAGCAGTCTTCTAGCAGACTCTTCCAGAAATGCTTTTGTTGAATAAAGCTCTCATGATTTCCCTTAAAGAAAAAAAAATGAACGACTAGGCATAGCGATTCAATTGCGTCGACCCATCGGGTCGCACAATGCCGGCTCCATTAACCCATTTATCATTTAAGCCCGACCTGCTTGGCCCATTGGCCTCGACTTCTTGGGCCGGGTCAGCGACCCGGCAGGCCGACCCCCCGACCCGCTTGGCCCATTGGCCTTGACTTTTTGGGCCGGGTCAGCGACCCGGCAGGCCGACCCGGCGCAGTCCCATCTTGATGCACGAGAAAAATGGTGTCGCTAGTACTCAAAAAAAAAGAAGCAAAATGGTGTCGCTAAGGAAAAAAGAAAAGAGGGAGCAGATACGGTGGGGCATCAGTACGGAAACAAACCGATGGGTACGGGAAATGGAAAAATAGATACAGTAGACGATGGGCTATCTGTAATGGAAAAAATATACAGTTTTTCTAAAGCATCACGTCTAGACGTGGCATAAATATTGCAAACCTAAGTATGTCATTGATCACACGCAGAGATTCGTGTGGATATTTTTTTTCTTTTCTTTCTTTCATGCTTTTTTTTGAGAATTTCTTTTTTTCATGCTTGATTGAGTAATGCAATGGGTATCGTCAATCGGTAGGGAAAACCAGAATGGGAAACGAACGGACGTACGACCTTCCATCTTCCGAAACTGAGCAAATGAGAGTTACTACCCTGCCGGTGATCGTCGCCCTTCATAAATAGGGCAGCTGCGCACTACGTAGAGTCGATCAACAGCATGGCCTCGTCAGGCTCTCTCCTTCCCACCCTGCTGGCGTTGCTCCTGCTCCAGGTCGCCGCCACTGCGTCGGCGGCGACTACGACGAATTTCGTCCGGGCGGCCGACCTCGCCGAGCGGCTGGAGGGAGCGGTGACGCGGAAGTGCTGGGAGGCGCTGCTGGACATCAGGTCGTGCACGGGGGAGATCATCCTCTTCTTCCTCAACGGCGAGGCGTACCTGGGGCCCGGCTGCTGCCGCGCCATCCGCGTCATCGAGCAGCGCTGCTGGGCCGCCGACCTCATGCTGTCCGTCATCGGGTTCACCCCGGAGGAGGGGGACATGCTCAAGGGCTACTGCGACGCGGGCGACGACGACAACGGGCCTCACCATAGCGTCGGCGGATCATCTCCGGCCCCGCCGCCTCATCGTGCTCTTGGCGCCGACGGCGTTGCAAGTGGCGGCACCGTGGCCGCCGCGGCGGGAAGGAAAGGGCTCGGTTCGCCGTTAGGCTGAGTAGTACTACTAGTATGCAGTGTGTGTCCACGTCCAGACGTCCTTCCACATAGGTTCTCGTGGGTCCTGCCACGCTTGTTGCGAAGCTTGAAGGCGAGTGGATTCTCTGCGTTTTGTTCGTGTAACCAAATCGAGTTGCCTATTGCTAACCCCAGCAAATTAATAAGATCCAATAATATTTATGTATTGAAAGGTGTACTGTTAGTACTAGTTTACATCATATTAATGTGTTGATTTTCTCTTGAAGTAACATTTTGAGCAACAAAATTTTGATTTCAAACGTGACACCCAATCAAAATCACGGACTTGACATGGTAAAAATTAAAGTCGCTGGGCAAGGCACGTTCAGTTGTTCAAACCAAACCGTGCATAGTCTACACAAGCGTGGTAGAGCAGCCAACAGCCTGTCTCTGTTACGCTCAATTTACCTAGCCGGGGGGAGGGGGTGGATAGGTAGGGGCATAGGAGCCGTCGGAGTAGTTCTTCCTAAATCTCCAATCCATCGGCGCTTCAATTTATTCTTCCGTCACCCCCAATCCATCGATACTTCATTTTATGTAGCCTAGGTGGTGTCACGCAAGTGTGAGAAGAGTCGTGCCATTCTTCTCTAGCGTTAGCGTCTTGTGGTGTTTTGTAGTTAGGCCTAGGTTCCTCCCTCCTTCGACGGTGGCTTCACACGAGAGAGAAAAACTCTCTCCCGACGTCCTCCCGAAGGTGGCACGGGGCGACCTAGAGTTTATCACACATTGTTGAATCTCAATGTAATTATCATGGCTGATTAATGAAAAGTTCAAGTATGTTTGGTTTATGCCCAAGGTTGCCCACCAAAGAATTGGCTAGCCAAAATTTTGGTTGAGGGTTTGGTTGCCAATGATTTGGCCAACATTGGCAAGAAAAATAAACTAGAGTTGGCTAGACTTCATTGGCATGCCCAAAAAAGGCAACAATCCAGAAGACCAATCTTTGGGTCATGATCAAAATTTTGGTAGGACGCACTTTGGCAACAATCGAAACACACCCTTCCTTTCTCGCAAAAAAAGCTAACTCGAGGGGACCTAGAGTCCACGCTATCACCCCCTTCCTCCCTCCACCGTTGCCACCATCGGAGACTGCCTCCGCCATGCCTAAGGAGGGGGAGAGGAGCAGGTGGGCAGGTACCCTATGGCGGTGGGAGGGGGTTGCCGCGCGTCACTAGTAGAAAATGGGCCTATTGTCCCGGTTCGTAAGGGCCTTTTGTCCCGATTCCTGAACCGAGACTAAAGGGTCGGTACTAATGCCCTGTCCCTTTAGTCCCGGTTCAATTCAGAACTGGGACAGATGGGCCTCCACGTGGCCTGTGCGCGGAGCCCAGGCAGGAGGGCCTTTGGTCCCGGTTGGTGGCACCAACCGGGACCAATAGGCATCCACGCGTCAGCATTTCTGTGGCTGGGGTTTTTGTTTTTTTTAAAGGGGGGGGCACTAGTAGAAAACAGGGCTTTGGTCCAGGCCGGGTCAGCCCATTAGTCCCGGTTCGGTCCAGAACCGGGACCAATGGGGGCATTGGTCCCGGTTCGTGAGCCCAGAGGGCCGGCCGGGCCACGTGGGCCATTGGTCCCGGTTCATCTGGACCTTTTGGTCCCGGTTGGTGGGACGAACCGGGACCAATGGGCCTCGCTCCTGGCCCACCACCATTGGTCCCGGTTGGTGGCTTGAACCGGGACCAAAGGCTCCCCTTTAGTCCCGGTTCATGCCACCAACCGGGACCAATGAGGTGCCTATATATACCCCCTCGCGTAAGAGCAGAGCACACTGCTCTGTTTTTTTCTGGCCGAGGGGGAGAGGGCTTGGTGGTGCTCTAGCTCACCTCCTATGCACACAAGGTGTTCGATGGAATGCCCGAGCCACACTACTTAAACTTTCTCCTCTCCAAGCTCGACCTCCAAACTCCATTTTCCACAATATTTGTCTAGGTTTAGCGGTCCGTCACGGCCCGTCCCTGTCTTCACCGCCGTCGATCACCCGCGCCGAGCTCATCGCCGGCACCACCATGGTGAGTCTCTTGTTCTTATCTTCTTTCTGAAAGGAAAAATATTCTTACTTGTATGTTTACATAGATACTTGTATTATTTTCTTACTTTTATTATTGCATCTTATATAGTGCGATGGTTTTGGTATCCGCCCCCGTCGGCCCTCGTCCTGTCTATGATTCGGATGTGGTATATATATTATCTTTATAACTATTGGTTCATTTATTGTTTATGAAAATTATGCCGACCAACGTGACATAGATTTTATTTATGTAGTTTGTATGTGAATCGGAAATGCCAACCGACCCTATTGTCGAGAGGTTAAATTTAGTTGAAGAAGAAAACAATTTGTTGAAGGAAAAAATAAAAAAATTGAGGAGGAGAAGATGATATTGGAGTTGCATGTTGCGGATGTCGTCGATGATCACAAGATCAAGATGGATGCAATGCGCTTGAAGATTAGAAAGATTAGAAAATATGCCATTCATACCGAGGCTTGGTATCATTATGCCGTTGGATCAATTGTTACCTTGGTTGCGATTATGATCGCGTTTGTTTTCGCATTGAAATGTTTTACATAGTTTCAATGTATGGTTTAATTAATTAGATGTTGTGGAGAGCTATATGTTGTTAGATGAGAACTATGTATGCACTTTGGTTTTAATGTGATGATGAACTTCTAGTAATTTGGAAACTTAATTATATATAATGCACGTAGATGAACCGGCAATGGATGTACGGTGATAGACACACATGCGAGTACATTAAGGGCGTGCATGAGTTTCTTGATGCGGCTGAGGCAAACAAGCAGAATTGTTTTATGTGTTGTCCATGCACTGAATGTGGGAATACGAGGTCTTACTCTAACTGGAAAATCCTTCACTCCCACCTGCTTTACAAGGGTTTCATGCCACACTATAATGTTTGGGGGAGGCACGGAGAAATAGGGGTTATGATGGAAGACGACGAAGAAGAAGAGTACGATGACAACTATGTGCCCCCTGAATACGGTGATGCTGCAACGCGGGGAGCTGGTGAAGATAAAGAGGAACTAGACGATGTGCCCAATGATGCTGCAACGGGTGAAGCTGCTGAAGATCAAGAGGAACTAGACGATTTGCCCGATGATGATGATCTCCGCCGGGTCATTGTCGATGCAAGGACGCAATGCAAAAATTAAAAGGAGAAGCTGAAGTTCGATCGCATGTTAGAGGATCACAAAAAAGGGTTGTACCCCAATTACGAAGATGGCAACACAAAGCTCGGTACCGTACTGAAATTGCTGCAGTGGAAGGCAGAGAATGTTGTGGCTGACAAAGGATTTGAGAAGCTACTGAAAATATTGAAGAAGAAGCTTCCAAAGGATAACGAATTGCCCGGTAGTACATACGCAGCAAAGATGGTCGTATGCCCTCTAGGATTCGAGGTGGAGAAGATACATGCATGCCCTAATGACTGCATCCTCTACCGCGGTGCATACAAGGATCTGAACGCATGCCCGGTATGCGGTGCATTGCGGTATAAGATCAGACGAGATGACCCTGGTCATGTTGACGGCGAGCCCCCAGGAAGAGGGTTCCTGCGAAGGTGATGTGGTATGCTCCTATAATACCACGGTTGAAATGTCTGTTCAGAAACGAAGAGCATGCCAAGTTGATGCGATGGCACAGTGAGAACCGAAAGAAAGATGGGAAGTTGAGAGCACCCGCTGACGGGTCGCAGTGGAGAAAAATCGAGAGAAAGTACTGGGATGAGTTTGCAAAGGATCCAAGGAATGTATGGTTTGCTTTAAGTGCGGATGGCATTAATCCTTTCGGGGAGCAGAGCAGCAATCACAGCACCTGGCCCGTGACTCTATGTATGTATAACCTTCCTCCTTGGATGTGCATGAAGCGGAAGTTCATTATGATGCCAGTTCTCATCCAAGGCCCTAAGCAACCCGGCAACGACATTGATGTGTACCTAAGGCCATTAGTTGAAGAACTTTTACAGCTGTGGAATGGAAACGGTGTACGTATGTGGGATGAGCACAGACAGGAGGAATTTAACCTAAAGGCGTTGCTGTTCGTGACCATCAACGATTGGCCCGCTCTCAGTAACCTTTCAGGACAGACAAACAAAGGATACCACGCATGCACGCACTGTTTAGATGACACTGAAAGTATATACCTGGACAAATGCAGGAAGAATGTGTACCTGGGCCATCGTTGATTTCTTCCGACCAACCATCAATGTCGAAAGAAAGGAAATCATTTCAAAGGCGAGGCAGATCATCGAAAGAAGCCCGCCATGCGTACCGGTGATCACGTACTTGCTATGGTCAATGATTTACACGTAATCTTTGGAAAGGGTCCCGGTGGACTAGCTGTTCTGAATGACGTTGAGGGACACGCACCCATGTGGAAGAAGAAATCTATATTTTGGGACCTACCTTACTGGAAAGACCTAGAGGTCCGCTCTTCAATCGACGTGATGCACATGATGAAGAACCTTTGCGTGAACCTGCTAGGCTTCTTGGGCGTGTATGGGAAGACAAAAGATACACCTGAGGCACGGGAGGACCTGCAACATTTGCACGAAAAAGACGGCATGCCTCCGAAGCAGTATAAAGGTCCTGCCAGCAACGCTCTTACGAAAGAAGAGAAAGAAATCTTCTTTGAATGCCTGCTCAGTATGAAGGTCACGACTGGCTTCTCGTCGAATATAAAGGGAATAATAAATATGCCAGAGAAAAAGTTTCAGAACCTAAAGTCTCATGACTGCCACGTGATTATGACGCAACTACTTGCAGTTGCATTGAGGGGGCTTCTACCGGAAAATGTCCGATTAGCCATTGTGAAGCTATGTGCATTCCTCAATGCAATCTCTCAGAAGGTGATCGATCCAGAAATCGTACCAAGGCTAAGGAGTGATGTGGTGCAATGTCTTGTCAGTTTCGAGCTGGTGTTCCCACCATCCTTCTTCAATATCATGATGCACGTCCTAGTTCATCTAGTCGATGAGATTGTCATCCTGGGGCCCGTATTTCTACACAATATGTTTCCCTTTGAGAGGTTCATGGGAGTCCTAAAGAAATATGTCCGTAACTGCGCTAGGCCAGAAGGAAGCATCTCCATGGGCCATCAAACAGAGGATGTTATCGGGTTTTGTGTTGACTTCATTCCTGGCCTTAAGAAGATAGGTCTCCCTAAATCGCGGTATGAGGGGAGACTGACTGGAAAAGGCACTCTTGGAAGTGACTCAATAATATGCAGGGACGGATATTCTTGGTCTCAAGCACACTACACAGTTCTACAGAACTCTACCTTGGTGACCCCGTATGTCGATGAACACAAGAACAGTGTCACGACCGATTTTCCAATAAAAATATTTATTGAGAAACCAATCTTTTGAGTCCAGTATGAGAAAAATTCTCCTTACCGGTAGACAAATTCTTGATACAATAAGCCAGTAGCATAAAATATATTACAAGGTCGAACGTCGAGGTGAGGCTCGATGAATTTATTTGGTAGCGGAAGCGGATATAATACAGTGACCAAATCCAGGGTCGCACGAGACTGACTGGGACTCCTCTAGGCATCGGACTCGCTATCAAATTCTTCATCCATGAGATCGCCTTCGTCAGCATCTGGCCAAATCAACAAGCCAGTGAGTACTTTGATAGTACTCGCAAGACAGTTCGGACGTAAGATATAACAAATGCATGCATGAATGCGTCATGATTAATTCACCAATGTAAATTCAAAAATTAGCATAACGAAGTAAGTAAAAGGGAAACGGCGGTAGTCCGCCTGAAATCCCAACAAAACATAAATGAAAACCGATCGGGTGTCTGAAGCGACGCCTCGAAAGGTGAACAAATAAATATAAGGAAATGATGCCACAGTCGGGCATCTTAGCGACACCACATAAAGGGCTTTAAAAGAAATGCCACAGTCGAACGTCGGGGCGACATCACAGAAAGGGCTTTAAAAGAAATACCACAGTCGGGAGTCTTAGCGACACCACATAAAGGGCTTTAAAAGAAATGCCACAGTCGGACGTCGGGGCGACATCACAGAAAGGGCTTTAAAAGAAATGCCACAGTCGGACGTCGGGGCGACATCACAGAGAGGGCTTTTATTGAAAGTAAGTAATAACAATACCACAGTCGGACTTCTGAGCGACATCGCAGAAAGGGCTTTTATTCACAAGGAAATAATGCTCATAATAAATATTCAATTCATGAAAATAAACGGGTTAGTCCATCCACAGGAATAATCATTTAACCGGACTTAGCACTCATGCGATTCACCGGGGTCTCTGCCATCAAAACTGACATTTGGTCAGGATAAGTTAATATCGAACTTGGACATGGAATAGATGATTCGAAGGAATATATGACTCTGCAGAGTTTGTACAAAATTTTTCCCACAGCCAACGGATTTCCGTAGTCACGAAGGACTAGTTCCGTTTACGGTTTTTCGGAAGAAAACACAGCTAACCAGTACACACCCATCCTACCTCCCGATGCTAGGAATCACCCTAGACATCGTCCAAGAAAAACTTTTGAGACGGGGAGATCACAATCTCGAATAGCATGGGATCAAATTTATATACACGCGCTCTAAGGGGTGCCCCCCTCTCGGTCCCAACCGGAAACACCCATGCCCCCTGACCGGATGACTGGCTTTAATCCAGGGCCATGGAACCATCATCACGGCCTCTCCTTTTTGGTGTGTACCAGGTAAGAGGTTTACAACTTACTACGCCATATTCCTTGCGGAAAACATGTGGTAGTATAGGGGAGGAAGAATGGAAGGAACTGGAATGATACGGGTTGACACTGAAGTCATATAGTCTAGTGTAAGACTGGCATGCTACAACACTGCCATCTTACCCATCCTCATGCCAACACATGGCCATTCATACTCACATCCATCCACTTATGGATCATCGAACTCACTTACCTCAACAATGCATGGAAATAACGTTCATCGGTATGCTCAACAACATGCCATAAGACTAACTAAATGCAAAACATGCCAAGACACTCATCATATCAAAAGTTCAAACATGCTTGCCTGGTTCGGAGTAGTCGGAGCCTAGCTCGGTGAAGTTCGCGGCTCCGTCACCTCCTTCGGTATCTACGGTATAAAGAAAATATATGCGCTATCGTAAATACCAAGAGGTGCACAAAAAGTATTCCAAATATTTTTCAAATAAATCTGATAAAAAACTAGACAAAATTTTAAAGAGGACAGAAAAAGAATCAATCAAAAATACTTTTCTGTTTAAAAGTTATAAAGGTTTTTGTCCAGGGACTCATCTGTAATGAAACAGAAGGTTTCCAGGGGCTAGCTTATAAAAACAGAAAACTTTCCAGTCTTTAATACGCCAGCCCAGAGGGGAAAGCGTATTTTTCCCGAAGGCGTTTTCAGAAAACGATTCGTTTAAAAGGATCTGAGAGGCTGACGGGCGGGTCCCACTCGTCAGGTTTAAACTTTCAAATGGGGGACGAAGCTCGTCGGCGCCCGAGAGCCGCGGTGGTCGCCGGCGGCGATCCACGGCGAGGCAGGGAGATCGGAGGGTACCTCCGTGTTCAGGGCGCCCTTCCGCGTCAGTTGGTGGTGGTGGTGGCGGTCGGCGAGCACCACGTCGACGGCGAGCCTTGCTCCGGCGGACGGCGGTTCGGGTGGTCGTGGGACTCGTCGGAGAGAGCTGCGAAGGCCAAATTGAGGAGGGGGTTAGCTTACTGGGTGCTAGAGGGGGCTACTGACGGGGTTTGGGCGCCGGAGACGGCCTCACCGGAGCGAATCGAGCTGGTGGCCGAGGCGGATCGGGGCGGCCGGAGTCGGGGGAGGAGACCTCCTCGAGGTCCTCCTGGTGGCTTGGCAGGGTCTTGGAGAGGTGCAGTGAGGGTGTGGGGGTCGTGAGCGAGCTCGGGGTCCTTTTTATAGGCGATTCGAGGCGGTGGCCGTGAACGGGGATCTCCGGTGAAGGTTACGGCGGCGCAGTGCTTGGTCGGGGAAGATTAGGGAGTTGGGCGTCATCGTGGAGGTCCACCGGTTCCATTTAGGTGCTAACTAGGCTTGGATTTGGTGCTTAGGGCGAGCTCGACAGAACGGGGCGGCGCGGGCCCGTCGGCGGCAGGGAGCGTGCCCAGTGCCTGCCGGGCCACGGCGACGGTGCAACGGGGTGTGCTGGCGTGCATGAGGCCACGCGGAGCTACCAGGAGGATTGGGCGGCGCCGAACGGCGTTGAGCCGCCGTTCTGCTCTCTGTCGGCCGCTACGGTGGTTCGGCCGCCGCAAGACACGCCGGCACAGGCAGGCCAGGGCGCCGCCGACGCCGGGAAGGCGCCAAGCGCACGTGTGGTGCTCCAGACAGGAGGAAGAGGCGGCGAGGAACGTGCCAAGGGCACTGTCTACGCGTGATTGAAACTGACAAAGGAAAACGACACTGAACTCTGAATTTTTCTGAAAATGAACAGCAACAGTGCACGCCAAGTGTTCGACAGAATGAATTTGGCCTCTGGGGATTTTTCCTTGAGCTGATTTTTGGTGGAGTGGCTACTCATTGCTCCAGTAGGCTGCCTGAATTTTGGTGGAATTTTTGGAGAAGTGTAGATATGAATTTCACCAAATTTGGCAAATCTGGTCCAAACTTGCAGAGACTGAAATTTGAAAAATTTGAAAAGAGGAGGAGTGGATCAAGATGGTTCTGGGTTGTGGGTACAAAGGACTATCCAGGAGAGTTGGTTTGAGGTCAAAACTCAAATGCAAAAGGGTACTTGCTTTGAAAATCTCTCAGGCTCCAAATAATTTGCAGAAATGATTTGAGGGGAAAAATAATTAGAATAAAATCCAAAACTTGCTTGGATTAGTTGGGACAGAGAACTTAGGTTGATTACAAGGAGGAGGGGAGGTTTTGGAGGGGTTTTACCACATGGGCAAAATACAAAGTCATGGGTGGTTTCCAAGATATGAAAATCCCAAATATTCATAGAGTTTCTTTTTAAAAGAAAAATATTAAACTCCCAAAATAATTAGAGAGAGAACCAACAGAGAAGAAGTTTTCAAAAGATCAAACACCATAGTTTGAAGAAAAATAAAATCCTTGCCAAAGAAAAGGAAGTTTTTAAGAGGAAGGATTTCTGGAAAAGAAATTTTAAATGCCCTCTTAAAAAAAAATTCAACAAAGTTTTTGATGAAAACCAATTAAAATTTTTGGAGTGTCACAAACAGTCTGCGCTCCAAATACTCAGAGCAGTGCGACGACTGGATTACATGTAAACACATCAGGACTTTCAGCAGTTGGTTGCAAACACGTCTCAGAGGTGACAACACTGTTTGTGATGAGTTGTACTTGTTGTCCAGGGGACCATCTTTGACTGTATTGACTTACAAAGGATATGAGATAAATGGGAATACATTTTACACGATCGCCCAAGATCAAAAGAGCACCAACCAAAACAGCGGTGTCCGCTTTGATGCAGGAACCGAGAGCGGAAAGGACACATATTATGGTTACATAGTGGACATATGGAAACTTGACTACGGACCTGATTTTAAGGTCCCTTTGTTTAAGTGCAAATGGGTCAATCTGTCAGGTGGCGGGGTACAGGTAGACCCACAGTACGGAATGACAACAGTGGATCTGAAAAATCTTGGGTACACTGACGAACCGTTCGTCCTAGCCAATGATGTGGCACGGGTTATCTATGTGAAGGACATACCAAACCGAGAAAAGGAAAGGATAAGGAAGCGAATACATCATACGATGAGCCAAAGCGCCACATAGTTCTTTCAGGAAAAAGGGACCACTAGTGCAGAACCGGGCAATAGCACTGGTTCGTAAGGCCCTTTAGTGCCGGTTCCATAACCGGCACTAAAGTGTGGTCACTAAAGGCCCCCCCCCCTTTAGTACAGGTTCAGCATGAACCGGTGCTAAAGGGAAACCACGTGGCACGAGCCAGCTCCGGGGGCCGGGAGCCCTTTAGTACCGGTTGGTAACACCAACCGATACTAAATGTTTGTGGGTTTTTGTTTTATTTTGTATTTTTCAATTAAATTTGTGTTATCAATTTAATTTAGGATTGTTTTACGTTATAATGAGTTGTAGTCGTCATCATCATCATCATCATCATCATTATCGCATATTAATAAATAAATAAACTCTAGCTAGCTAAAAATCATCGTAGTCGTCTAATTACCACTATTTAATCATCATAGTCATTACCGCTAGCTATCTAATCATCACCAACACTGGCTAGCTTAAAGAGGAAACATTCACTTTGTAACAGAAGCAAAGATATCATCGAGTTCAACATAATCATCACCAACATCGAAGTTCAGGACACGGACATGAGACACTAATTAAAAGCATGAACTAGTGCTGCTCCCTCTCAGGTAGAATAGCATAGAACATGTATAGCTCTCCTGATTCATCATACTGGAGCATGCAGATGAATCTGTCTTCTAATCTTGGGTTGCGCTTCTCCTTGCTGCCCCCTAGTACTTCTCTGCGATCGTTAACAATTTTGCTCCAATCTTTCACTATTAAGCATTCTTCGCTTTCAGAAATCCTGAATGCACTCATGTGCAATGTAGGATATCTTGGCCGTAAGCTAACCATTGACATGTCACCTTGAGTCTCGATCCACTGAGGCACAACTGTCATCGGAAGTCCCTGTTGAAGAACATCGTATAGTAATTAATATACTAAGCAATGAAAGTTTAGCTTCAAAAATAATGTATGCAAAAGATGCACTAATTAAGGACAAATAGTTAAAATCTTACCATCTTTCGATTATAGATGTGACCGTAGTTCAATACGATCACCATTGGTCGCACGTTTTGAGTACTAACATTTCTAAGTTCAGGAAAAAAATTTGTCTTGACAGTATTAAGATCCTCAAGCCATGAAACATAATGACTTATCTCCTCGCAGTTTAGTTGAGCCCCGGGGCAGTAGTAGGTCCTGTCTACCAAGCGCCGGACATGTTTGCTTGAACCGAAATAAGCTGACAATAGAAATTAGTTGTCAACTATTTTTGAATAAACTGTATCAAAGACATAAACATATGCATGCATGGTTGAGAAAAACTCACATAATGGTAGACCTGGAGGCGTTTGCACATTGACCCAGATGTCTATATTACCTTCAATATCATCTTCCAGACGAATATCAAAGGTGACAACCATACCAGGCTCAAATGCATAAGCCTTGCATAGTGCTTGCCAAGTTTTGCATTCAAAATGGGTGTATGTGTCTCCATTATATAATTTCACGTTGAAAGTATACCCATGCTCCGTCTTCAAGTAAACTCTCTTTACCTCCATATCATCTATAGCACTAAAACCTATCTTATCCAAGACAAAAATTCTTGCATGGCAGGGGATGCGCTAGTAGAATAGTGAAAATTTAAAATTATAAGTTGAAGCAAATGAAGCATAAGTTTTGCATTCAAATAATAATTGACAAAGTGACTTACTGTATCAACTTCGAATGTCTCATCCAGCTTGATGCTGAAGCGCCTACCATCAACAAGAAAATTTATGTCGCACAGGCCGCACTGGTCTTCACAGTGTTCACACATAATGAAATCTTTTTCGTCGTCAGATGACATTTCCTATGTTCATATAGGTGAAATATTAAACACCTGTTACTATCTAACATTAATTAATATCTAGCCAAATATATATTCATCTAACATTTGACATTAATATATCAAACTATATTCATCTCTAACAATTGACATTACTATATATTTAACTTTTCTATCTAATTCATCTAACATTCGACATTAATCTAACATTTATATATACTCAAAATATATAAAAAATTAAATAAACAGAAAAAATCATTAACAAATAATATTTTAATTAGATCATCAAATCTCAGATACCTAAATTTTCTTACTAAAAATAAACTAGTTATATTAATTATTGAACTATAGTTCAAATCTCATATACCTAAATAAACTAGTTATATTAATTATTGAACTAGTTCAAATCTCATATACCTAAATAAACTAGTTCGACAATTTTCTTACTAAAAATAAACTAGTTATATTAATTATTGAACTAGTTCAAATCTCATATACCTAAATAAACTAGTTCGATAATTTTCTTACTAAAAATAAACTAGTTATATTAATTATTCAACTAGTTCAAATCTCTAGTTCGACAATTTTCTATCTAGCTAATTCATCTGACATTCGACATTAATCAAACATTCGATCATCTAATTAACTTTTCTAAAAACAAAAAATAAGTATAAAAAAATGTGTGTGTGTGTGTATGTGTGTGTATAGTGTGTACGTATATATGCATGTGTGTGTATGTGTGTATGTGTGCGGCCCCGTACGCCGCCGCCCCGTACGTACGAGCGGGGGCGCCGGCATACGGGGCGGGGGCGGCGGCGTACGTACGGGCGGGGGCGCCGCCATACGGGCCGGGTGCGACGACGACGGACGGCGGCGCGGCGGGTATACACGAGAGCGAGAGACGTACGGGACCGCGGCGGGACGACGACGGACGGCGGCGCGCGGCATTCGGGGCAGCGGCGCGAGACGGCGGCGCGCGGCATTCGGGGCAGCGGCGCGAGACGGCGACGACGACGGGCGGCGGCGGGGACAGCGACGACAACGACGGACGACGGGCGACGGGGGCGAGGACGGGTTCGAGCGGCGCGCGAGAGGTTAGAGACGAAAGAAGTGGGAGATCTAACTAAATTTTCGTAAGTGTTGTATATATAGGAGAGGCCTTTAGTACCGGTTGGAGCCACCAGCCGGTACTAAAGGCCAACTTTGGCCAGGCCAAGAAGCGGGAAGAGCAGGCCTTTAGTACCGGTTGGTGGTTCCAACCGGTACTAAATGGTGGTCTTTAGTACCGGTTGGAGCCACCAACCGGTACTAAAGGCCTCGCGCTGCCACCCCAAAGTTTAGTCCCACCTCGCCGGGCGAAGGGCAGGCGCATTGGTTTATAAACCCAGCCGCGGCTACCTCTTCGAACTCCTCTATATAGCAGGCTTCTGGGCCTAATTAATTAGGGTGCGCTGCCCTGTGAGCCTGCTGGCCCTTCTGGGCCTGCATTTGCACACCCTAGATCTGGCAGGCCCATTGGGCAGCACGCCAACAAATTTTTTATATAGTTTTTTCTTTTCTGCATTATTTATTTTCTTCTATTTATTTTTGAGTAGTTTTTTATATAGTTTTTCCTTTTCTGCATTATTTATTTTCTTCTATTTATTTTTGAGTAATTTTTTTGTATAGTTTTTTTCTTTTCTGCATTATTTCTTTTCTTCTATTTATTTTTTTTCTAGAAATTGAATGTTGCATACTGAACAATTAGGTAAATGACCGAAAAACAACAAATGATGTCAGAACATGCTGGAAATTGATGACGTCGCTTTGAATGCTGCATACTAAACACAAAAGAAGTCTGGAGTTCAAATAAGTTTAAAAAACATTGAAGTGGCCATGTAACAGATGAGTTCTCGTCCGAAACACTGATACTCTGAAAGAGTTTGTCCAGTTTGTACACGAAGTGCGTCTAGTTTTTGTCGTGACCCTCTCTACTCTTTCGCGCATGCTATGCGGGTGATATGATGATACCATGCCAAGTTTCAACATTTTCAGGATTCATTTTGTAGTGATTTTCAATTTCACGGTCATTTAGCTCTCTAAACAATTAGGGAAATGACCGAAAAACAACAAATGATGTCAGAACATGTTGGAAATTGATGACGTCGCTTTGAATGCTGCATACTAAACACAAAAGAAGTCTGGAGTTCAAATAAGTTTAAAAAACATTGAAGTGGCCATGTAATAGATGAGTTCTCGTCCGAAACCCTGATACTCTGAAAGAGTTTGTCCAGTTTGTACACGAAGTGCGTCCAGTTTTTGCCGTGACCCTCGCTACTCTTTCGCGCATGCTATGCGTGTGATATGATGATACCACGCCAAGTTTCAACATTTTCAGGATTCATTTTGTAGTGATTTTCAATTTCACGGTCATTTAGCTCTCTAAACAATTAGGTAAATCACCGAAAAACAACAAATGATGTCAGAACATGTTGGAAATTGATGACGTTGCTTTGAATGCTGCATACTAAACACAAAAGAAGTCTGGAGTTCAAATAAGTTTAAAAAACATTGAAGTGGCCATGTAACAGATGAGTTCTCGTCCGAAACTCTGATACTCTGAAAGAGTTTGTCCAGTTTGTACACGAAGTGCATCCAGTTTTTGCCATGACCCTCTCTACTCTTTCGCGCATGCTATGCGGGTGATATGATGATACCATGCCAAGTTTCAACATTTTCAGGATTCATTTTGTAGTGATTTTCAATTTCACGGTTATTTAGCTCTCTAAACAATTAGGTAAATCACCGAAAAACAAAAAATGATGTCAGAACATGTTGGAAATTGATGACGTCGCTTTGAATGCTGCATACTGAACACAAAAGAAGTCCGGAGTTCAAATAAGTTATTAAAAATAAAAAAGAGGTGCAATGCTGGTTAATTTGCTTCAAGCCATTCGGAATAGTGTAGACTGCACTGCACATAGCTCAGTGCAATCTATGCTATTCCGCAAGGCTTGAAGCTAATCAACATGTAGGTGAATATTGCAACTCTTCGTCATTGTCTGTGCACTCACGGCTTATAAACCGCTCATACTGCCTCTCTCTTGGCGAGGTGGGACTAAAAATCAGCTTACAAAGAAACTCTAGTACCGGTTCATGGCATGAACCGGTACTAAAGGTCTTCGTGGGGGGCCCAGACTGACCATAGCCTGACACAGCCTTATTAGTACCGGTTCGTGGCATGAACCGGTACTAAAGGTTACCCATGAACCGGTACTAATGATGCCCGCCCGCCTACCCGTTAGAACCGGCACTAATGGTCACATTAGTGCCGGCTCAAATTCAAACCGGCACTAATGTGCTTCACATTTGACCCTTTTTCTACTAGTGGACATCCTCGGAGTGGACGGTAAGACAAACATGTCTGAAGATTATGAAAAGTTTCATGAAATTCCTCCCTTCAATGTCAAGGCTGACCCAAGCATCCTGATAAACGATGAAGATTATCCATGGTTACGGCGCAATAAGCAAATGACACAAGCGAAGAAAAAGTGAAGACTTTCTCCCGCAACTATTATGATGATACCATGCCAACTTTGTAACACACGAATATGCTATGCCAACTTTTTCAGAGTTCATTTGAAAACTATGAATTTAGGTTGAATTTTCTCTATAAGTGCATCCATGTTCATTTTTTAGTAAAGTTAATCACAAACTTGTGATTCACACAAATTTCAAAGAATTCAAATTTTAACTATTCAAATTTGAAAACTAATGGCACTAACAAAAAGTTTATAATTTTTCTAAAACTAATGGCACTAATAGAAAGTTTATAATTTTCGGAGTTCATTTGGAATTCATTTGAAATGCTTTTCAATTTCAGGGTCTTATAGCTCAAAAAAATCAGTAAATGCATGAAAAATAACAAATGAAGTCAGAAAGGGTTGAAAATTGATGATGTGGCTTTCAATGGTGCATTTTGAACACAGAAAAAATATGGAGTTCAAATAAGTTCAAGAAAATGAAATCCCTTTGTAACAGATGATCTTTCGTCCGAAACCCTGATACTTCGAAAGAGATTGTCCGTTTTGTACACGAAGTGCATCCAGTTTTTGCCGTAACCATCTCAACTTTGTTGCACATGCTATGTGGGTGAAATGATGATACCATGCCAACTTTCAACCTTTTCGGAGTTCATTTGAAATGCTTTTCAATTTCAGGGTCTTATAGTTCAAAAAAGCAAAAGGAATCAACTAAAAAGTTTTTATAAATCTCTAGTATTTTTGAAACTAAACTTATATAAAATTTATGCAACTTAAATTCAGAAAGTATTTTTTGTTCAACACATTAATAGCAAAAAGAATTTAATATCAAAAAGATAAAAAAATTGTTTTTTATTAAAACAGATATTAAAAATAACCTAAAATTACCAAATAGAGTATAATGATAAAACACTGCCCTTTTATTTTGAATATAATTCTACTTACTTTTTTCCAATCTTTTTCAAAAAATCTATTCCTGCTCTTTTTGATCCAGTTTCATCTCTTTTTTTCCGAATTAAATGGAGAATCCAGGATCTTTTATGTTTTTTACCTTACAATTTTGCTAGATACAAAACAATAAAATAAATAATATATATATATAAAAAGATTTTGATGAAATTCCATTTTTTGGGGTACTTTACTTAAAGAAAAAAACGGACAGGGCCGACAGATTTACCTGATGTAAAGAAGATCCTAAAAGTCTCTGATTAGTCGACTCTCTCCATTTAACACTTTTCTCTCTCTCCTTTTTTCCACTGACTCAATTCTAGTTTATTAGATTGTTGTTTAAAAGAATGCAAAAAGTTCAATAGAACTAAGATCGGCTAAAACAAAATGATATCCCAAAGGGATAACTAAAAAACTTAATAAAACTGATATGACTGCTATAGAGGGTCCAATGCTAAATAAAGAAATATCTCCTCGGGATGGCAGAATATCTTCTTTAAAAAGTAGCTTAGTCCCATCTGCAAGATTTTGATGAAATTCCATTTTTTGGGGTACTTTAGTTGATTTTACTCTGTTTATCCTGTAGTTTAATTCAGTTTTAATTTCGATGTAATATTAAGTAGCAGGAAAAAGAATCACTCAAAAATCTAACTTCATAGTAAAGTTATTCATAAACTAGTGATTCACATACATTTTAAAACTATAAGTATTTAGTACAAATAAAAAATAAAAAGCAAAAATGAAAACAAAAGAAGAAAACAAAAAAATCAAATTTTAAAACTAATGGCACTAACAGAAAGTTTATAATTTTTGTGACCTAAAAGAAAAAAGAAATCACTAAAAAACTATAAGTATTTAGTACAAATAAATAAATAAAAAGCAAAAAAGAAAACAAAAGATGAAAACAAAAAAAATTCAAATTTTAAAACTAATGGCACTAACAGAAAGTTTATAATTTTTGTGACCTAAAAGCAAAAGGAAATCACTAAAAAACTATAAGTATTTAGTACAAATAAAAAATAAAAAGCAAAAAAGAAAACAAAAGAAGAAAACAAAAAATGCCACCTACTAGGCCTCCACGGCCTGAATACGACTAGAAACCCTTCCATGGGCCAGGATTCAGGCCCGCAGAAGGCCCAGCAGGCCCAACAGGCATAGCAGTGCACAGATTAGGTCCGTAAGCCTGCAGTTGAGAGGAGCTCGAGTGGGTGGGCGCAGCAGCGCTTATAAACCACTGCTAGCCCCTCTCAACTAGCGAGGTGAGACTAAACTTATGACCGCACAGCGCCAGCACAAGACATTTGGTCCCGGTTGGTAGGACCAACCGGGACCATAGGGGGGCATTGGTCCTGGTTGGTGGCACGAACCGGGACGAATGCCCACCTATGGTCCCGGTTCGAGCCACCAACCGGGACCAAAGGCCTCTGTTTCCCGCCCTTTGGGCTACTGAAAAGAGACCTTTGGTCCCGGTTGGTGGCACGAACCGGGACCATAGGTAGGCATTCGTCCCGGTTCATGCCACGAACCGGGACCATAGCTTCCTGTATATATACCCACCACTTAGCAATTTCAGATTTCATCGCCATTTGCCCCCTAACGACGCCGAGTTCATCGACGCCGCCAGGCTGCCCGTGCTCGCCATCGGCGCCCCGAGGTCGCCGTCGCCGTCACCGCCCGCTCCTCGTCGCCGCCGTCGCCCGCTCCTCGAGCCCGCGCCGCCCCCGAGCCCTTGCCGCCCTCGAGCCCGCGCCGCCCTAGAGCTCGCCGTCGTCCCCGAGCCCTCCTCCCCAAGCTCAAGCCGCCCCTCGAGCTCGCCGTCGTCCCCAAGCCCGCGCCGCCCCGAGCCCGTGCCGCCCCCGATCTCGCCGTCCTCCCCGAGCCCGTGCCGCCCCGACGCCATCCGCCGCCCTCGCCGATGCCCTCGCCGGTCAACCTCGCTGTGAGCCGCCACGCGCCACCCCGGTTTATCATTTTTTTTCATTTTTTTGTTCGTATATATAATGTATATATGTATGTGGCTATATGTATGTATAGATGTTCATATATGTGTATTATTTTTTTTGTTCAGAGCATTTTTTGTTCATATATGTATTTTTTTGTTTATGTGTATTTTTTTTTGTTCATAGCATTTTTTTGTTCATATTTTTTTCATAGCATTATTTCCATGTATATATGTATGTGGCTATGTATGTATAGATGGATAGCATTTTTTTTCCATGTATGTATGTCATTGTCGATATACCCCCTCCCCGTTAACTTCGACAGGAGGGGGGGTCGATATAACCCTCCCCGATAACTTCGACATGAGGGGGGTTCGATATACCCCCTCCCTGATAACTTCGACATGAGGGGGGGTCGAGAACTAGTTTAGGGGGTCGAGGGTTGAGAACTAGTTTAGGGGGTCAAGGGTCGAGAACGTCGGACATTCATGAGAGAGGCGAGGAAGAAGGGGAAGAAGAGGGAGAAGAAGAGGAGAGGAAGAAGAGGAAGTCTTCTCCTCTATTCTTTCTTCTCTTCTTTTTTCTTCGTCTTCCTATATGTATTAGTTTTTTTATTTAGGTTGTTAATCAGTAGATATTAATTTTGTTCATATATGTATGGATGCATGTGATATGTATGTATGTATGTATGTGTGTATGTATGTATCGGGTATGTCGTTGTCGATATACCCCCTACCCGATAACTTCGACATGAGGGGGTCGAGGGGGGGTCTAGGGTCGCCGAGGGGTTGAGGGTCGTCGAACATGAGAGGAAGAAGAGGATAAAAAAAGAAGAGGAAGAAGAAGAAAAAAAGAGGAGAAGAAAGAATAAAGGAGTTCTTCTCCTCTATTCTTTCATCTCCTCTTTTTTTTTCTTCTTATTCCTCTTTTTTTATCGGGAACGAGGGTCGTCGAGGGTCGCCGAGCGGTAGAGGAAACCCTAAATAGCAAGTATCGTCGGTGTGAGATACATGTGGCCGTCGGTGTCGGACAGTACATCCACGTCCCACAAGTGACGCGGGCTTCGACGCCCACGTCACTTGTGGGACGTGGATGTAGTGTCCGACACCGACGGCCACATGTATCTCACACCCACGATACTTGCTATTTAGGGTTTCCTCTACCGTTCGGCGACCCTCGACGACCCTCGTTTCTGATAAAAAAAAGAGGAAGAAGAAGAAAAAAAGAGGAGAAGAAATCTTTCTTCTCCTCTTTTTTTCTTCTTCTTCCTCTTTTTTTTATCAGAAACGAGGGTCGTCGAGGGTCGCCGAACGGTAGAGGAAACCCTAAATAGCAAGTATCGTGGGTGTGAGATACATGTGGCCGTCGGTGTCGAACACTACATCCACGTCCCACAAGTGACGCGGGCTTCGACGCCCACGTCACTTGTGGGACGTGGATGTACTGTCCGACACCGACGGCCACATGTATCTCACACCCATGATACTTGCTATTTAGGGTTTCCTCTACCGCTCGGTGACCCTCGACGACCCTCGTTCCCGATAAAAAAAGTGGAAGAAGAAGAAAAAAAGAGGAGAAGAAAGAATAGAGGAGTTCTTACTCCTCTATTCTTTCTTCTCCTCTTTTTTTCTTCTTCCTCTTCTTTTTTATCCTTGAAGCGTTGTCGAGGCCACCCCAAACCCTAGAGAAGCAGCGTCGAGGCCACCCCAAACCCTAGAGAAGCAGCGTCGAGGCCACTAATTAATATTAGTTCTACGTTTGCCACTAATATATCCATCTGTCATGCTTGAATAATAATTGCCATGTTGTCAATATTTGTAGAAACTATGGACACTGCCCGAGACGAAGTACAAGAAGAGTTGTTGGGGGACATAATCGCACGAGGAAGTGATGCCGTCTGCTTGTTGTTTCTCAACGACACCGATGGTCTGGAAGCAGCTGGCTATGATTATGATAGCTCCGGTGACCTAATGCCGGTGCAAGAAGGAGACCGTGAGGACGGCTCCGGTGACCCAATGCCGGTGCAAGAAGGAGACCGTGATGACGTCTCCGGTGACCGAACCGAGTCCGTCCAGGTATATATATTAGTTAAGCTTCTGTTGACTAGCTAATTAATGCATTCATTGTTTTGGTATGTACACATATTAATTAAGTCTTTGTTCTTTTTTCTAGCCCTCCGGATCGAGCACAACTTCGGTAAAGAGACGAGGCCCGAAGAAAAAGTTGAGCTCGGATGAAAAGTTTGAGATCATAGTAATCGCGGCCGACGGCCAACCGATTGAACCCCTCCGGACAAAAAGCGCATTTGTTGCTCAGTGCGGGGTTTTGGTTAGGGACAAGATCCCGATCAGCATCCAGCAATGGTTAAAGCCGGCTACAGAAGACCCTGAGGTGTCTTATGTCAATGATATGCAGAAAAATGATATTTGGACTGAGCTGAAGTCAAATTTCACCCTACCGCCAGAGGATGATCCAGAGAAGCCAGTTCAAGAGCAATTAATCAAGTCTTTTGCTCTTAAGAGGATGACAGAACTATTCAGGAGGTGGAAGAAAGAGCTGAATAAGTTTGTCGAAAATAAAGAGACACCAGAATTCAAGGGCAGATATGAGAAGATCAGAGATCACTGGCCCGCATTTGTGGCCCACAAGACATCGGAAAAGAGTAAGAAGATGTCGGCGACAAACAAGCAAAATGCTACGAAGAAGAAGCATCACCATCGCACGGGGTCAGGTGGCTACCTCGTAGCCCGGCCTAAGTGGGCCAAGACTGAGAATGATCTGGTTGATAAAGGGATCGAACCAGAGACAATTAACTGGCCAGACCGTTGCCGGACTTGGTTCTTCGGGGCTGGCGGAACCTTGGACCCTATATCAGGAAAGTGCATTTGGACGAACGATCAAATGGACATACCAGTCAAGAAGCTTCAGCAGTATATCGAAGCAGCGCAGCAAGGGACGTTCTTTCCAGACAGAGAGAACGACGTGCTCACAATGGCCCTCGGGAATCCTGAACACCCTGGACGGACACGAGGCACGCCAGGCTCCATTCCGTGGAAGGTTGGGTTTCCGGACGCAGGCGGTTACAAATGCCAGGAGAGGAGGAAAAAAGTGCAGTAGACCCAAATGCAGGCGCTGCAAGCAAGGGTACAAGCGATAGAGGAACGAGAAGCAAATCGCAGCAAACGAACTGCCGAAGCTTCCCCCGAAGCTACCCCGCCATCTCAGCGGAGAAGCAGCATGGCTTCCACCGAGCTGCTTCAGCCGGAGCATGCCTTGACGGCTCCTGCCAGCTATCCCGTGGATGCTATCACGGAGTCTCAAAATTGCCACCTTATGACGCTATGGATGAATTTGAAGGTCAAGGCGGCTGTTGGCTCTGTTTATCCTACTGAACCTGGCGCAACTTTTCACTGCCGGCCGATTCCAGAAGGATATGCTAGGGTGATGGTGGATGAAATAACGGAGGGATTTGAGGACCTCCAACTTGACCACCCTACCGGTGAAGGGGAGACTAGGCTGGATTCTGCTCTGAAGACTCCATGCCTATGGCGGAAGGAGCTCATCAACCTTCCGAACTGGACGCCTCCGCCTCCTCCTCCTCCTCCGGCAAGTCAGGCCACTCCGCCTCCTCCACCGCCTCCTCCTCCGGTGAGTCAAGACACTCCGCCTCCTCCACCGCCTCCTCCTCCGGCGAGTCAGGGCACTTCGCCTCCTTCTCCGCCTGCGCCGGCGCGCCCGAGCAGCCAGCCTCCTCCTTCTCCGCCTCGTCAGCAAGGGCGGAAGAGACCTGCCGCCGCTCCGGCAGCTCCGGCGCGTCGTAGTCCTTCTCCTCCGCCTCGTAAGCAAGTAAGGAAGACAACCGCTCCGTCTGCTCGGCCGGTGTCTAGCAGTACTGCCAGAGGCGGGAGGACATACAGATTCGGTCCTTCTCTGAAGACTCCAGAGAAGTTACCATACGAGAGGACCCCAGAGGAGAATGCCGAGATCGCGCGAGAAGAAGTGAGGAACTTCTTTGAAGGGGTGAAAGCAAAGAAACATCCACCTCCGGAGGAGAAGGTAGATCCGGTGAAAGCGAAGCGCACTCTGGCTGCCCTGACAAAACCACCCAAGACTCCGCCTAAAGGAAACTATGAGCGCATTATTGCAAAGGAATTTGTCGAAGCGGAGCGGTCGGGAAGTACTGTTAGTGATCAAAGGCTGAAAGAACGACGAGCTGGGAAACAAATTGCACAGCTCGGTGAACAAGCGAAGCAATCGTGCCCCCCGCTCAAGGTGCCTAGCGACATCGTCGCTAATGATCCGAGGATGGTGCCCGGTTATAGCAATCTTGGAGATTACCTGCCCGACGATGTACATTATGATTTCATGGAGGTGCAGATACAAAGATACGAGTACGGGAAGCCTCTCGTCAAAGATGAAAGATCTCTATCAACGATGATGCGAAGATTGCATGATTGGTACTTGAAAATCTGCAGAGAGTCTGGGGGGAGGAGTACTTTGTATGTGAGAGTTAAAAGGGAGCATGACCTCGTTGGAATTGATCTGTTGCCTGTTCCATTTGAGGAGTTCTTTAAGTTTTTCAATCAATTGGCCCTCGATAAAGCAACGGTCACCTGCTACTATCTGTAAGTAGTACTACTTCTGTCATTAAGTCTCTCTATATAGCTCAACTCTTTCATTGCATATATTTATAATTATCCTCACTATATTATGCAGATTGAAGATCACCGAATTGAAGAAAAGACAAGTAGGTGATATTGGGTTCATTACACATATCTCATAGATGAAACTGAGGTTAAATTTCATCCCGCAGATACCGAGGCCAACTTGCTACGATCGTTGGTAATAAATGAAAACAAAGATATAATACTCTTTTCTTACAACTTCAAGTGAGTGTTACTGTCTTGTGCGTATTCGGTTTCCCTTATATATTAGTCAAGGTTATAGTAATGTAATTGATGAGTTATGCATGCGTGTGCAGTTTCTACTATATTATCCTAGAGATTAAGCTTGAGCAGGGACTAGTAACCGTCTTAGACTCAAGACGAAAAGATCCCCAGGACTATGCGGACATGACTCAAATGCTCGAGAAGTAAGTTAAATCGATCATTATCCACCACATCAGCAACTTTGTTCATTTCCTAATATATCAAGTAATTGTTTTCTTTGTCTGGCAGGGTTTGGAAAAAATTCACCAAAAAAGCTCCGGGACTCCCGAAGAAGCTGCAATTTAGACACCTGAAAGTAAGTACTATAGTAGCATGTTCAGCGCATCTCCTATTGATTCAAGCGCTAGTTTCATCAATACCATTTGGCATTCTTGCTTATCAGTTTGATTGACCTCTATTTCATGTAAAGTGGTTGTGGCAGGAACAAGGGAATAATTTCTGTGGATACTACATTTACGAGTCCATCCGCCACACGACCTGTGAGCGGGGCTACTCTGACGAACAATACGAAGTGCGTAAATAACAACATTCACAATTTTATTTTATCACCATCATTTGTGTTGAGTTTCATTCATTCATTCATTCATATATATATATATATATATATATATATATATATATATATATATATATATATATATATATATATATATATATATTGACCCCTTTCTTCAAATTAGATGTTTCGGAAGCGGGATGAACTCCTAGCACCAGCTCGCATGCGAGCAATTCAAGAGGAATTGGCGGCATTCTTTCTTGACCACGTGATCGCTGAAGACGGAGAATACTATGTGGACCATGAGTCCGTATGTTAGGAGATTATATTTGTAAGAGATAATTATTGTATATATGTAGCCGGTAGTGTCGGATAGATATACGAGAACTTGTTGTTCGACCAATCTCTCGGAGAAGGAGAGGTGGTCGATATCACTTCTCTCTGTATGCATATATGTTCATGACGATCTTCTGTTTCCTTCGTTTGCTTACTAGCTAGCTAGCGTGTCTAGTCCTCTCTATACTATGTATAGTACGTAGCGTCGACCAAGCACGGACATAAGAGAGGACATTTCTTTCTATTAATTATAGCTAGCTAACACAATATATGAAACACCTAAATTAACCCCCCAACCCCCCCGGTTCGCAATGTAACCGATATTAATACTCTTTTCTGGCCGAACCAAAGCCTCCTTTTCTACTAGTGAACGGTTGCTAATTAGATCTCCCAAGCCCATACATATAAAAGAAAAAAAAATTATACCTATTTTTTGTGTCCACCTAAAAAGTAAACTAGCCCTCACGCCTAGCCCATGATCACCCAGCCCGGCGCCATGTAAATGTTTTAATCCATCCCCAAACACATGGCGATGTCATGCCGTTTAATTACTTTTTCAATTTTTCAAAAGCAATTACTTCTAAACCGCTTATTAAATTAATATTCATTTCCGCCATTAGACCTCTCATGGAGAGCTCCTTGAAACTAGATCATGTGTGGATATGTTTTGACAAACTTTTTATCTGTGTAACTTTAGTGCTACAAGAACCAACTCCCTGCTTGGTTCGCTTTCCATGATGCCAGTTGTTCTAATGATGTCGTAAGTTGTCTACAATGACCGTAAAGTAGGCTAATATTATCCTTCCTACTATTAATAGTGAGTAGCTTAACAATATCCAGAGTCGCCTCTACAATACTTTGTAACATTGTAGGAAAGCTTAGTTTTCGAGGTAGCCAACATAGAAACAACGTTATACAACTTCCAAAGTAATATTGACAACTGAGCATCACTAAGGTAGACGACCTCATAGTGAAGTGTACACCTTAGATTTCGAGGTACCCAACTTAGAAATCATGGAAGGCAACTTTTGGACTGCTGCCAACCAGCTAATTAGCAACGGTATGCAACTTCAAAACAGACACGCCCGTGCTTAAGGGGTCATATTTGCTATGTCCGGCTGTAGATGCTCAGTGTGTAGACTCGGGCCAGAGGAATCTTTCCATTTATATGATGCATTTGGTGAATGGATTCATATTTAGGTGTGCGCTTAAGACGTCCAAAGAATTTAGCAGTTTGTTCTACCGATAAGGAAACATGTGAGTTGGTATGGAAAGTGAAATGACACGAAGACAGCGAAAGATGACATACCAAACGAAACCGCGGCGGGTATCGATTAGGAGACAAATCGGTTGGCATGGAAAATGCAGAAACCGGAAACAAGGGATCCTCCCTCGGTGGAAGGCGTATCGTCGTCAGTACTAAAGACCACCAGAATGGGAAGCGAAAGGACCTTCCAAGTTCTGAAACTGAAGCAAGCGCGCGTTACCGCTCGCTCTCATCGTCCTGTATAAATTGAACGTAGCACGTACACAGCGTCACAGCCAGCACTTGCTAGAGCCTAGAGGCGATCAGTACCATGGCTTCCTCCGGCTCACTCCTCCCCGCCCTCCTCGTGCTGCTCCTGCTCACAGTCGCCGCCACCGCGTCGACGACTACGACGACCTTCGTCCGGGCGGGCGCTCCTCCGGCCGAGCTCGCCGAGCGGCTGCAGGGAGTGGGGCAGCAGCAGTGCTGGGAGATACTGATGGACATCAGGTCGTGCACGGGGGAGATCATCCTCTTCTTCCTCAACGGCGAGGCGTACCTGGGGCCCGGGTGCTGCCGCGCCATCCGCGCCGTCGAGCAGCGCTGCTGGGCCGCGGACGCCATGCTGTCCGTCATCGGGTTCACCCCAGAGGAGGGGGACATGCTCAAGGGCTACTGCGACGCCGGTGACAGCGGCGAGGGGCAGCAGCGTGGTGCTCTTGACGGCGTTGCAAGTGACAGCGCCGTGGCCGCCGCTGCCGGAAGGAAGGGGCTTGGTGCCCCGTGAAGCTGAGAGTCTGAAGTGTGTGTCCACGTCCACCTGTAGGTTCTCGTGAATCCTGTGATGCTTCATGAGTTCATGTAATCTTTGTTGCGAAGCTGGGAGGCGAGTGGTTTCTCTGGTTTTTGTTCGTGTAACCCGACCCGAGTTGGCTATCGCTAACCCCAGCAAGGCTCGAATAATAGTTTCTCTGCCATATTACACCATTTTTCTCTTGAACTAATTAACTTTATGAGTAAACGTGACACACAAACCCAATCAAAATCAAAGACTAGACACGGTAAATATCAGAGTGGAATCACAGTGTAAGACAAACCAACCACGATGGTGCGCCGGCGCACGTGCCGGGAGGTTCAAGTTGTAGAGCGCGCCACCGCGCGCGTTCGACCGAGAGCTTGCAGGACCCGCCCCCTCTTTCCCCATCGGTGAGGCAGAGCAGGCCGAGACGCTTCAGGCCCCTGTGAAGGTAGATAGTTGTGGCCGGTCTATGCGCACCGGAACGCCATGCCATGCACGAACACGCCGTCTTGCGGCTCACGTCAAGGCTGGTGGCGGCAAACCCCACGGCGGCGAGGGAGGGCGCGGCGTGGACTCAGACGTGGGATGCAATGGACGAACGTTTGCAAGTGACCTGTTTGATGAAATGCCTCCTGACAGAGGGGGTGGGGGAAGAAGAGAGGACAAAACCTAAATGCCACGTGGTGAGTTTCTTACTCTAATCTGGTGTCGGATGAAAGTTATCCGGTTTTGAGATTTGAGGGGCTTAATTTCAACAAAAAAATCTTAAAAGGAGCGTATATAGACTTTAGGCAAACATGACGGACCAAAAATATATGTTTCTTCTTTTATGATGACGTCTACCGAGTTGATGCATTTGACCAGATCTCTCTCTCTCTCTCTTGATGATGGCATTTCTCTTTTTTTTTTAGGAATGGCCATGAGATTTCTCTCATCATGAATGGCGATGTAGTCTTTGGATAGGACCTCCTTCACCTAGGCAACTTTTTATTTCCAGTTTATATAAAACAACATTTTTTACATTCTTCATCTTCTCATGCAAAGGCTGGTTATTCGTTCAATGTTACGATATCAACTTGATATAACATTTGAACGAGACACTAGTGCTACCTTCCATGTCCCTTCGTCGCTCCCTTCCGAAGGGTGGCACAGGCGGTGCCCCCAACCACGAGTGGGTAGCGGCAGGGACGGCTCCTTTTCCCGCAGCGGCGTCCTCCACGAGCTGGTGAGCTCACGGGGGCGGGCAGCAGCCGGCACGACGTCGCGCCTTTTTGCGGTGGCGGGTGTGGTGAGGTGGGCCAGCTGGGAGGCATGGGCGGCTTGGCAGCTGCCTCGGAGCATGCTCGAGGGTAAAAGTCGGGGCGGCTCCCGATCTGGACACGACGATGGTCGTTAGGGCCGGGCTTGTGATGGGGTGGTCGGTGCTCGGGTTGGCAGTTTGACGCGGAGGTGCGCGGTAGGTGCGGTGGCATGTGCATGCAGTCGAGGTGGTAGTCCCAATCTAGGTCTGGATGGGTGGCGTCCGAGCTCTGTTTTCATGTGTGGGCTTCAGCGTTCGCGGCCAATGTGGAGCTCGGTTGTGGTGTCACGCTCGTTGGTGTTGACTCGCCTCCATGGTGGTGGTGTGAGTGAGGGCTCTCGGGTCGGCTGTCATGGTATGCTACTGCAAGTGCAGTGCAACTTCGGTCCGCTCTCTGTTCACTATAGTTGGGCCCCCTCCTTGGACTGGGGTAGGGGAAGGGGCTCTGGGCAAAGGTCTTGTTTCGATGGGGGTTAATAGATACCCGCGACGATGGCACTATGGCGCCCTCGTTTTTTTGTAGTTGTTGTCAAAGTCTTGGTGGTCGAGTTTTGAGTTGGCCAATGTGGGCATTGTTGGTTTTTGTTGTTGTTTTTTCTTTCTATGTGGTTTTGGTCTAGTTCCCCCGATATAACGGGACATTATATATTTTTGTTTTTCCTCTTAATGAATTTGGCATAGCTCCTACCTATCTATATCTATACCTATTAATACTAATACTAGTACTAATACCGATACCAATAAAATAAAGTGTGTTTCTCTGATTTTTTGATTCCTTCACACATGTTATTAATTTTAATTATTTCCTATGGATAAATTAAATTCGTCGGGGTCCATGCATGAGATTTTCTTTCGAGGTGATTCTGAACTGTATCAGCATGAACCAACGATAATATGGGTTTGAGAGCCGCAAAAATAAATTGGCACCGCAACTGAACCTCTACCATCGGCTGCGCCTACCTCAGCTCGCATCTTTCACGTTAAATACTGACCACCCAGGGAATCGGCAAACACACGGTGAGAATAGAGGAGAGCAGCATCCTCATGTTCGGCGCCAGACATAGATTGTGTGGGCTGAATACTATACTTAAACAGGTGGGACAATTAAAGAGAAGGATTGTGGGCTGCATAGAATATTTAAATGGGTGGGATAATTAAAGGAGGGATTGAACAGAAATTGCTTTTGGACGCCGAGCTCCATGGAAGCTTCAAAATGCAAAATTTAAAATACGTGAAAATTCGTATTTTTACATTTCGAAAAATCTGAAAAAATACAGACATACATGAAGGCATAATGCACACGTGTGTAAAATTTCACAACGAAATACGATGAAATGAGGGATGTGCAAAATGAACAAATCTAGGGGGTTTTAACAGATGATACTATTCATTCTTCTATATCGTGAATTTTTCTTTCTTGTACAGGCCGCATTTGAATGTATTTCATCCTGAAATTATACATACATACACCTCACATCCCTGTTTACTTGTACAAATTTTTTCAGATCTCTTTGAAACCGAAACTTTTGAGTTTTGATTTTTTCATAAATTCAGCCGCCATGAAGGCCGAGATCCAAAACGCCATACTGTCTTGAATGGCCACCACGAGAGTGCAAGAGAGGAGGCATGCGGAAGCGAGTTCGGCCCTATAGAAGCGAGAGCTAGTTTTGCATGCAACTTTATGGTCATACACGCATAGCTGGTTGAGGGATATTTTTTCAGGATGCGCAAGCTAGCTGATTGAGAAGTTCTTCTGAGATAATTGATCTATGCGATGTCCTACTAACTGAAAACGTTGATAAGGATCTGAGTAGTACATGGACAATATTTGTGTGGTCTTCACGTGTATGGTGTGTGTGTGCACTCTCTTTTTCTGAGTCATAATGTTAGATGCAACCTTACACCCAAAATGACTACAAAGTGAATGCTTTTAGGAAATTAGACCGTGATAATGCCATAACATTTTTAGTTTCTGAATGGCCTTTTAGAAGTCCTGATCTTATTCTCGCATATGTCCCAAAGTTCTTTTTATCTCTACCACATCGCCACAGCGTGATTATTAAGTCTTGCACTACTAGGGTGTGGCAATATGAGGACTTTTCTCCCTGTTGCAATGCACAGGTATTTACACTAGTATATCTTTAAAATAATGAATGCAGATAAATGGATTTTATCGGAAAAAGAAAGTTGTCCCGTTTCGACGTTAAGCGCGGGCCTACAGCTGTACCGGTGAGATCCATGTGGAGAGATGGCATTCTCTCTTGGATTCTTGGTCGATCGATGTGGATATGTACAGTCGACTTGTTCAACCATTGACTGATGTGATGTAAATAGGTAATCATGCATGCTAGTATTACTTTGATCCTGCCGTCCCATGCATATTATACATACACGCGCTCTGCAGGCTACCCACATCACAAAGACTTGTTCCTAACTTCCTACCCGACCATGTATATCATCTCCCTATAAATACAGCCTTCTCCACTCCTTAAACATCACACAATTGAAGCAGCATAGCAACCAATTCCAAAGCTCGACTGCTTGCTAATTTACTCTAGCGAGGAGAAAGCAAAGAGACATGGCCATTCGAGTGTTGCTCCTTGCAGGAGCTCTCCTGGTCCTTGCATGCTCGCATGGCGCCACGGCCTCCGACCCTAGCCTTCTCCAGGACTTCTGCGTTGCCGACAAGACGTCTCCAGGTACAACATGCACACCGATATACTCCATGGAATTGTAGCTAAGCGATCACCCATCTTTTATCTTATACGAATGCATTCACCCATGTAGCGCATCTCAACGGACTGGCTTGCAAAGCGGCAAAAGAGGTCGTCGTCCAGGACTTCTACTTCTCCGGTCTCCACGTGCCCGGCAATACAACCAACAAGCAGGGCTCTGCGGTGACCGCCGTCAATGTCGCGCAGATCGGTGGGCTGAACACCATGGGCGTCTCCCTCGTCCGCATAGACTACGCGCCGTTTGGCCTCAACCCTCCCCACACCCACCTGCGTTCCACCGAGATTTTGACCGTGCTGGAGGGCTGCCTACACGTTGGGTTCGTGACGTCGAACCCCGAGAACAAGCACTTTGACAAGGTTTTGAACAAGGGAGATGTGTTTGTGTTTCCTAAGGGCCTCGTCCATTACCAGTACAATAACAGGACGAGTAACGCGGTGGCCATTGCGGCGCTGAGCAGCCAGAACCCTGGAGTGATCACGATAGCCAACGCGGTGTTTGGAGCAGAGCCTTCCATCCCTGCTGGTATTACTACCAAAGCCTTCCAGGTTGAGAAGAGCACGGTGGATTGGATCCAAGCACAGTTCTAAGTTGTGTTCCCACGAGTGCGTTTGCTTGTCTATATATCAAGTCAATAGGTATATTTTGTGTAGTTTATATTATTCAACTTTGCATTACATTACATTATTTTTAGGGAGTGTATATTTGACGTTTGACTGAAAATCAATTGGACATCAGTCAAGTTTTCCAACCAATGAAGAACGACACTTGTATGTATTTGTGTGTCCCTTTTTTGTGCATCTCCGCTGTATGTATGTCATCAGGAGAAAGGCCAATCCTAATCGGGTTGGAACTATACCCGGTTTCAAACATATGTGAGCTACAACTATCGCAATACCACATCCAAGAAAAAGCCTACTGATCCATTGACATACCCTCTGTAGGTCTTGCATCATCAACGTACAGCCTACTTACAATCACAGTGATAAGTAAACTGCCATTAGAGTCTGCTGGTAACTTGCAGTCTACTCACAATGATATCTTAAAAGTTAAAGACTAGATACACAAAACTTACAGTCAAATTAGCACTGGAACTTCTACAATTACAGTGTATTTATGCATAATTTACACTAATATGTGTGATTATTACAGTAACATTATGACTGGAACTTGTCGAGTCTCAAAGACACCCATTTGCAGCGCCGAGTCATGAGTTGGTATGTATGTACGCGGGTTGGACTGGACCCATTTGCATTCTATGACAAGCAGGTGTAAAGCTTTGAAATTACAGTAAGAAAACCTTGCAAGTATAGTACCTCGTGCCATCTACGGATTATAGACACAACTGAACCAACATACACACTGCCTATCATACAGATGACCACACATTGAACCAACATACGCACCGCGCTATCCATAGTGTGAGCAGTTTAACATCTCTCTAATGCAAAAAAGCCTTCTTCTCCATCATTGTTAATTCACAGTCTGAAAGAAAGGATCAAACAAGAATTAGACCAATCATTAAGATATACAGCACAAAGGGAAGCAATTAACACTGAGCCAAAAAGCTGAAAATACATAGTACAAGAGACAGTGAATGATGTAGACGAGCACAGTAAATTAGGCAACCTGGAGCCAAAAGTACAACTAAAAAAGACTGGAAATCATGAACCTCTTTACTGTAAATTTGAAGTATAAAAAATAGAAGTGTTTACATCATCAAAGAAATCAGTAACAAGAAGTCTAGAACTTATCCACCCTGTTGAACTCGCAGAAAAACTATCATTAGCATACTTCTGTCCTTAAGTTCGGAATGTCAGCGCTTGAAAAATGGTCAACAACTTGAGTCCTTGCAGTCCATACTTCCATAATCTTGAATGTAAAGACACCACAATTGTGTGCCTGGTTTCACATGAATAAAGGAAGAAAACAAAAAAAATAAGATACCAACATGGGAGTAATAAAAGCATCCCAGAATCCTATAAAGTGTGTAATCCGTTCGAATAAAAGAAAATACCAGAGATAAATCTTAAAAGATAACAACACAGTGCCTTCAAAAGGGAAACAAATTTAGAAGCAAATTGATTAAAAATGTACTAGCAGATCACTAAACTGCAAGTGAAATTCAGAATGCTCATTAAAAGATGGATCAAGGAAAGCAAAGGCTCTTCCCTTCAAACAAACAAAGAAACAAAACCAATGTTTTCGAACGGTTATGGGGAAGTACAGCTGCAACTAGGAAGAGTAATATGAAGAATAATGTATATATTGTAAATGAGAAATAAAAAAGAAATGATAAAGACAAACACCAAAAAAGAAGGCAGAAATTAAATTACTTACATGGAGGGAATGAGAAATAAAAAGAAAGGGCAAAGACAAACACCAACAAGGAACCATGGAGTCAGAAATCCTTCAATTCCAATTGGGGAAAAGACGAATACCAAAGCCGCAACAACTAATTGGGGGAGAACCATGGAAGATCATACAAGAGACGATCCACAGGCTGAAAGTCCTTCAATTCCAATGTCTTTGCTCATGCCTAGTGCATTTCTTTGAGATCTAGAACCTGTAAAATCACAAGAATGAAAAGCAGAGATCGCAAATTCTTTCCATTTAACAGAGTGTATTGCACAGACCACTCTAGTTAAAAATCAAAGAAACTGGTCAGTTTTGTTTCAAAAGCACCAGGGCAAAAGAAGCTAAAATTTACAATAGCAAAACAATACTGAAATTACTATTATCAAGTTGCTGAAATTACTAGACAAGCAGAAATTCCTGTTCCTGTGCACAGCAAAGTTTCTGACACAAAGGTAGATTCAGTATATATTGACAACGTGAATAGAGGCAACACTACCCAACAAAGACAATATGAATTACAGCCTAATTACCACTGTAATGTTACTGAAATTACACTGTAATTGGGCTGACCGTAAATATTCTAGTAAAAATTGCACTGTGATTACCCATGGAAATTACACTATAACAACATCATAAATTATAGAGAATTTGCACTGTAATTATAGTAAAATAGCAGTGTGATTTACAGTGTAATTACCCTGAAAATTACACCATAATTACACTGTGATTACAAGTACACTGTAAGAACACTACAATTACAGTATGCTTACTCTGTAAGTTGAGAGGAAATTACACTGTAATTAAAATGAAATTACAATCTTGAAGCAGCTGTCAACTTAGACGCAACACTACCCAAAACATACAAAAAAAAGTTGATAAAATGGATACAAATACTACCAAACAAAGACAACCCACAAAGAAAAAGGTTCTAAAATGCTTGCAGATACAACATAGGCAACCCCCCCCCCCCCCCCCCCCAAATACTTTAATTGCATTGAAACTTCATTGTGATCTAGTGTAATTAACCTGAAAATACACTGACAAAAGCACTGTAATAACCTGAAATTAGATTGTAATTGCAGTGACTGTAAACTAAAAATCATAGAAGTTACAGCAAAAATTGCACTGTGGTTACCTCTAGAAATTACAGTGTCATTACTCTGTAATTTCAGAGGAAATTACACTGTAATTAAAATGAAACTACAGTTATGAAGTTGCCGTAACTTCGATGCAACTACTACCTAAGAACGCACACCCCAGCATCTAACAAAAAAAAGGTCAGCGAAATCAAACGCCCAGGCTAGCAGAAACAAAATCAACAGGGGAATTAGATCCACCGTTTCATCCATGCACCTATCACTGTAACATTGTAGTAGCAGGAAAAAATCGCTAGGAAAATCCACCACTAAGACTACACATACACCCACATCTACATCAAACACAAGGGAATCGAATCAAACCAGAAGATCTAGAAGAAATCCAACGGGGAAAGGGAGAAGACCCGGATAACGAACTAAAATCACACGACACTGGAGCGGAAATCAATCTGAAAGAAGAGGAGGATGAGTAGATTGGAATCACCATGGATGATGAGGAAATCGCCAAGAACTGCCTCCCTCTCTCATCTTTAACTCTCGCGAAGAAATGAGAAAGGGCAAGAATAAAAAAAAAGACAGAGAGCCAGGAGATAGGCAGTAACGGGTTGGCTGGGAAACGAAAGCGCGCCTGGTAACAGACACATAGAAAAACGTCCAAAAAAGCCAGCACCCAGCACGGACCTCAGCACGAGATCAAACGGCCAAAAATTTGAATGCAAACCAATTGTAAATCACTCGACTGTAAATTAGCAAAACCGTATTTTTATAACAGTGTAAGTCGAGGATATTGTGTCCTCACGGATGTATGTTTTTTCCTGTTTATTGTTGGTGTGTTTTTGGACACACCCATATTGACTATTTTTTTTCCATAGCTAAATTGCACCGTCTTGTGTATAATATTGATGTGTTGTGCGAGACATCCCTATTTTTTACTTCAAACGTAAATTGTTCTTTTCCTGTGTAACTAGCACAGTGGCACATCTTTTATTGTGATGAAATTGTTGAAAAATAATGTTTTTGATATTCTATTGCCAATGCTTAATTTAATATCATCAGAAAGCAAAATTATTAAAGGCCTCTTTGGCATGCAGGATTTTAAAACCATGCAAGTTCAAATAGAGGACTAGAAGCACAATAATTTTCTAAAAAAATATTGGGTTCAATAAATGTCAGGCCATAATAATAATAAGTACTCCATTTGTTCTGATATATATTGCAACGTAGATTTTTTTTTCAAAATCTAGCTTTGTAAACTTTGACCTAAGTTTGTAGAAAAAATTGTCAACATCTAGAAACCAAATCATTACCATTAGATCATGAAATATATTTCATATGGTATATATTGGGTATTGTATATATTGGTCAAAATTTATGAAATTTGACTTTTTGATAAAACCAAATCACATTATAGATTTTTTATGTTACTAAATACCTCAATATGATTTTTATTTTCTGCTATATTTTTTGAAATAAATATGACCGAACTAATGTGTATAGAAATATGGATATTACATTGGCTGCTTTCACATCATGTCATCATGTGTGCCTAGCTAGTACATCAGACCCGCTACAGAACCCTTTGAAATCCCTGATATTTTAGAAAATAAATGGTAAACCAAATGTTTTCTTAGGATAATATTTTGGGTTCTCGATTTGGTCTTCTAACTATTAAACCAGATAATTTTATCCATCAACTCTTCATACTCTGTATGTTTGTTTCTTGTAGTGGGTTTCGGTATTTAATTTTTTTTGACCAATGGCACCATTGTGTAAGCCACATCACACAACTTTTCATTTTTAAAATGGTTTTCAATATTAAAAAACAACTGCATGTTCTTGAAATCATGAGAAGTATAAAATAAATACAAATTTGACAAAATTCTCAAATGTGGTTTTCATTAAATCTCCATTTTTTAATTTATTCCAAATTTCTTATCGTCTGCTTTACCTATTGGTAAGGATTTTCGTAAATAAGATAAAAAAGTATAAGTATTTGAAATAATTTTTATGGAAACTTTTATGTGCGCACCACATAAGATAAAACTACCTTTGTAATAGTTAGATCCACTTCGAGGAACAAATTTACAAAATGTCAGGAGTTGGGGAGATCAAATATATATGCTTTAAGATGTTCATCATGGAGCCTGCACACTCACCCAATAGTTGAGAGAATAAAATTATCATTTCTTTTAGAACAATCACCACATAAATATAGGAATATTCGGGGAGTTCAAATTCTAATTTGATTCATGGTACAATAAGAGAGATATGTGGGTGAATAGTAGCTGATTTAATTGGGTTATGAATATAGCCAAACATCCCTTTCAACATTCAATTTTTTTTATCTCTGTATTCAATTTTATTTAGAATATGCCACAACACTTATGGGGGTATTTCAAGGCAGTGAGTACTGGATGCAACCCGAATCAGGAGGGTTCTCGATCACATATATGTATTGTTTTGCGATAAATTGGTAAATATATGACATATATGACTTTTTTGAGTAGTCAATCAGACAAATAAAATACTTCACATGTTATGCATTTAACAATGAGCCATAGAACACACATGATATTACGTAGACCAAAGAATTTTCCATGACATGAGGCTCCAATTCTTCTAAACACATATGCACCTGGCATGTTCCACTTGTTCTCAAGCAGCACCACAAGAAAGGGACAGATGAAGCTAGCTAGAAAATTAAAATATTTGGTTTGGAAGTTGCAGTGGCGCATGGAACTATGGAAGTACCATTCACATGGCTCCAGCTAGTGGTTCAGCCTCACATGTCAGTACTTTTTTCTTGAATCGTGTATGACTATGGTGGGAAAAACTCATGTGAAAAATCTATGCATGCAACCAAGGAAGTGATTATCTCAATCACAGAAAGAGGAAATTGTGATCTCTCATTTCCGCGGTTCCTCGCTCTGAAGCACACAGCAGCCACCAGGACCAGAAGTGGAGCCATGGCCGACCACTGGACAAAGATCATGGCATGTAGCTCGGCTTGTGCACATTAGATCGTGGTATTCATACCTATAATTATGTACATACATCGAGCCAAAGCGAATAGGCAATGGCTTATATGAGTCCACAATTCATATTAGATTGGTATGTTCAGTCAGGAGTGACGAATGTAATGAATAACATGTTGTAATGAATTCAACCTTTTTAATACAATATTAAAAAAATATTCTAGGTCTAGTAGATTAATTATCCCGTTTGTATACTAACTCGGCACTTTTTCTATAGGGTGATATTAGGACCTTAAGTTTAAGTTTTGATCGTGGCATTTTTAATTGGAATAAAATACTATGCTTTCCCTGGTCTGGTCATTACATTTGTTATTTGTAGATTAAGTCACCAATTAACTTGTGTGTGATGCTATATAAGGAGTGTTGAATAAAGTTTTTTAATTGTGGCATCTTTTTCCAATGAAATAAAAGGTTCATTTTAAAAATAGTTACTTATTTGGAGTAATGTTATATTAGGATGCTGACTTAAAGTTCTAATTTTATTGTGTCCTGATTAGTCATCTGTATACAATATTCCTAAAAAAGGTTTCACATAATCACATGTAGATGTAACAATAAGCATTAATTTCTTTTATTTATGTCGATGATGATGCTGAACACCATTGATGGACTTGTGAGCAGATGCGGACATCATGCTAGACCAATCAGAATCCTTGTCCAGCACAAATTGTTTTTAGTCTACATGAGAAGTAGTACTCGATTATTATATTCCGAATAAGTAGTACTCAGTTTAGCTAATAGCGTTCTTTCTTTAGGGTCAAGTGTGTCTTTCCTCATTAATCATGTAGTTCAGATACATGAGATGCAACTAAAAGAGAGATACGTGAGATGTGGTAGTTTTTTTTAGTTTTCTTTGAAAGGGCGTGAGATCTAGTAGTTTTTTCTTTTGCTTTTTAAGGGACACATAGATAGATGTAAGGTGCATACGCCAAGACACAAGCGTTCATACAGTACAGACACAAGCAATCATACATACGCGTATACGCTCACTCTTATAAAGGCACACACGCACATCCTACCCCTATGACCCCTATGAGTATCTCTGAGAGACTGAGCCGGCATATCATCTTGAGATTTACGAAGTCACCGTAGGCCTCGTCGTCGATAGGAACGTCTCCTCCCACTGAAAGTGCATCGCCAGAAATCCTAAAATAAATCCAGGAATAATGCGAGCACCAGGACTTGAACCCTGATGGGCTGGGGATACCAGGGTCCCTCTAACCATCGAATCACAGGTTGGTTCGCTTCTTTTAGCTAATTGAGTCATACATGTAGAGTACATTTCCTATCTAATTGTGAGTTTGCGGTCTAGTAGTGTGGCTACATAAATCTAATGGTTATACTTTATTGGTCCACCAAATTAATGGTCGGATGTCTCTAATTTTTGTGGGATTTTCTAGCCTATTTTTCATTTTCCTGGTTAGCAAGCCTAGTACTTTTGATATAGAAGATGTGTTGGCACGAAGGAGCCAACAAACATCCATCCGATAAGCCCCTTGTACATGCATCTAAAAATAAAAAGAAGAAGGATGATGATGATGTAGCAACCGTATTTGTGCTAACAAATAAAACCACCTATTTAATCATAGGATAATGCATTATCAATATGCCAAAATTCAAAAGTTGAGGAATAATCACAAGAAAATAATCTTGAGAATCGCTACCATTTAAAAACTTCAGAATTACTGTTTAGGAGAAGCTCACCGGCGAATGCTCTCATCCAAGTGTTTGGAGCCATCCACTAGTAGAAAACGGAGTTTTAAAACCGATTTGTAAGGGCCTTTAGTGCGGCACTAAAGGGTGGAGACTAAAGACCCCCCCTCCCCTTTAGTACCGGTTCAGCACGAACCGCCACTAAAGGCCCACCATGTGGTGTGAGCTCGCGTCGTGGTATGGGGGACCTTTAGTACCGGTTGGTACTAAAGGTATTTTTTTGAAATTATTTTTTTGAAAATTTTGAATTTTTTTTGTTCTTTTTTCAATTTTCTGAATTATTTGATGATTTAGTCTCTAATCACCCCTCTTAACTGCTCAAGTGTTGATCACTCATTCCACATCGTCTAACTTCCCGACCGGTCACCCATCCTCTCACTCCCCCAGCCCGAGCACGCTTAACTTCAGAGTTTTATTCCCCCTACTTTCCAAGTCTGCACTTGTTGTTTTCCTGATAAATGTAAGCTGTCAATCCTATTAACCCTTAGCGGTTTAGCTTGAGCATTAGGTCACACGTTTCACCGTTTGAGTTTGAAACTATTATTCTAAAAAACAGTAATTATTTAGTAACATTAATATTTCTTGAATAAGTTTGACCATAGTTTGACCAGATTTGACCAAAATTCAAAAAATTGAAATAATTATTTAGTAACACTAATATTCTTGACTAATTATGTAGTAACATTAATACTTCTTGAATAAGTAGTTTGACCAGATTTAACCAAAATAAAAAAAGCTGAAATTTGAGCATATCTTTTTTTCCTTTTGGAATTTGAGGATTCTAAAAAATTGCAAACATGCCATAGGATGTCAAAATCGGATGCGGATTTTCGTGCTGAATTTTTTGATATATTATACGTTTTTTTCCGACATCGTATGCAAAAGTTATAGCCGTTTTACATTTTCCCTACACTTTGCAAAACATGTCCAAATTTAAGTTTTCAAATTTTCCTAACTAGTAGATGTAGTAATATAACTACCTCTCGAATGATTTTATTTTTTGAAATTTTTATCATTTTCTTTTGATTTTTTCAAAACTGAAATGGTGATACACCCCGGGGGGGGGGGGGGGGGGGGTAGAGTTTGAAAATTTCCCTATAGTCCCGGTTTGTGTCTCCAACCGGGACTATAGGTCAGACCCCTTTAGTCCCGGTTCATGGCACGAACCGGTACTAAAGGTTAGCCCTTTAGTACCAGTTTGTGCCACGAACCAGTACTAAAGGTGATCGTGGGGCCCCAGCCTAACGCCAGCCTGCCACCACCCCTTTAGTACCGGTTCGTGGCACGAACCGGTGCTAAAGGTTCAACACGAACCGGCATTAATGCATAGTCGTTCGAACCGGCATTAATGGTACCATTAGTACCGGGTCAAAATCAAACCGGGACTAATGTGTCTCACATTAGGTCCTTTTTCTACTAGTGATCTCCTCTAACCAAGAATGAGCTTTTGGCAGTCAATCTTCATCTTCTACATGTTCTTCTACCAAGTAGATACTGAAGTCGATATTTTTCCAAAAGATTGTTCTTCATGGTCTCTCCCTTGTGTACCTTATTTAGAGTCTCGTGGAGATGTATATAACACAGAGTTTGTGCTCATTCACTGAACACTAGCTAAGCAACTTTAATCAGCCTTTGCATGCACATATATCATTACAACCTGATGACGATGGACAAGTTGTAACTAAAGATGCTCATGCTACTGTAGAAGTGCTTAGTAGTACTAGCGGCACAAAATAGCTACCAGTGGCAGGCGTCAGGCCCGTCATTGGTATTTAGGTTAACAGTGGCGGGCATGGAGTACCGCCCACCACTTGGTATTCTAAATACCAATGATGGACAATATTTTGGGCCCCTATTTAGGTTACCAATGGCGGGCATAATTTTGTGCCCGCCACTGCTAAGGTTTACTAGAACCCGCAGTGAATCCCGATGGGCCAGGAAAGCCTACACCCACCGGGTCGCCGCCATCCATGTGTGTATGGGATGTCCATGACATAGCCAGCATAGCCTCATTGTCATTGTAGCGGACGCCACTAACGAGCCTGGCGTCGTTTTAGCCAGCCAGTGCCAACGAGCCCCGCTAGTTGTTGTCACGGCGGTGTTCACAGCAGGATCAGGCAGCCACTGAATGGAATGAACATCATATCAATTTCACATTCACAACGAGTAATGTTTTGATTTCACATTTCATTACTATGACCATTCACAGGGAACATGCAACAATAGCAAATATAGATCAAACAACTCTGTGGATTTTGAAACAAGTTCTGGATTAACTGAATTAGTAGCAGCGGCAACCTAGCATCAATGTATTTTAAAAGAACATAAAACCTAGATGCAATTACATACCGTTCCCTTTAGATTCTTGCCGTAGAAGGATCGCATGTTCTCTTGGATTCTTGGTCAATCGATGTAGATATGTACATGTGACTTGTTCAAGCATAGATTGATGTGATGTAATCATATATGCGATATATTAATTCGATCCTGCCGTCCCATGCATATTATACATACACACATGCGTAGCAGGCTGTCCAGATATAAACACGCGCTCTGCAGGCTGCCCACATCACAAAGACTTGTTCCTACACCCAACCATGTATATCTAGACATACATATATGCATGGCAAGATCTCCCTATAAATACTAGCCTTCTTCACTCCTTCAACATCGCCCAATCCAAGCAGCATAGCAACCAATTCCAAAGCTCGACTGCTTGCTAATTTACTCTAGCGAGGTGAAGAAAGAGAGACATGGCCATTCGAGTGTTGCTCCTTGCAGGAGCTCTCCTGGCCCTTGCGTGCTCGCATGGCGCCACCGCCTCCGACCCCAGCCTTCTCCAGGACTTCTGCGTCGCCGACAAGACGTCTGCAGGTACAATACGCATACTGCTATATTTAGTTGAGCAACCACCCATCTCGGTTATCTTATACGAATGCATCTACCCACACAGTACGTGTCAACGGACTGGCTTGCAAGGCCGCCAAAGAGGTCGTCGTCGAGGACTTCTACTTCTCCGGCCTCCACGTGGCCGGCAATACGACCAACAAGCAGGGCTCCTCGGTGACCGCCGTCAATGTAGCGCAGATCGGCGGGCTGAATACCATGGGTGTCTCCCTCGTCCGCATCGACTACGCCCCGTTTGGCCTTAACCCTCCCCACACCCACCCGCGTTCCACCGAGATCCTGACCGTGCTAGAGGGCTGCCTCCACGTCGGTTTCGTGACTTCGAACCCCGAGAACAAACACTTTGAGAAGGTTCTCAACAAGGGAGATATATTCGTGTTCCCTAAGGGCCTCGTCCATTACCAGTACAATAATGGCACGACCCATGCAGTGGTTCTTGCGGCGTTGAGCAGCCAGAACCCTGGAGTGATCACGGTAGCCAACGCGGTGTTTGGAGCGGAGCCTTCCATCCCGGTTGGTATTACTACCAAGGCCTTCCAGGTGGAGAAGAACACGGTGGATTGGATCCAAGCACAGTTCTAAGTATGTGTTCCCACGAGTATGTTTGTTTGTCTGTCGAGTCGATCGGTACTATTTTATTTAGAATATTCAAATTGGCATTGTATTACATTCTTTTTATAACATTGTAAGTCGAGGATATTGTGTCCTCATGGATGTATGTTTTTTTTCTATTTAATGTTGATGTGTTGTGGGACATACCCCTATTGACTATTTTTCCCCATTGGTAAATTGTACTATCTTGTGTAATATTAATGTGTTGTGGGAGATATCATTATTTTTTATTTCAACAGTAAATTGTTATTTTCATGCTTACCTAGCACGGCGGTCCTTGCAAATGCGAGGGCGCCGCCTTTATTGTTATGAAACCGTTGGAAAAATAATGTTTTTGATATTATATTGCCAATGTTAAATTGAATATCATAAGAAATCAAACCTATTAAGGCCTCCTTGGTATGTAGTATTTTAAAACATAGGTATTTAATGCAAGTTCAAATAGAGGACTAGCAAGCACACTAATTTTGTAAACTCTTTTTTGGTTCAGTAAATGTCAAGCATAATAATAAGTACTCCATTTGTTTCGAAATATATTGCACATTACTCCCTTTGTCCCAAAATTCTTGTCTTACATTGTCTAGATACGGATGTATCTTCCGTATCTAGACAAATGTAGGACAAGAATTTTGGGACGGAGGGAGTAGATTTTTGCAAAATCCAACTTTGACCTAAGTTTGTAGAAAAAGTTGTCAACATCTACAAAGCCAACTCATTACCGTTAGATCATGAAATATATTTCATATGGTATATATTATGTATTTTATATGTTGGTCAAACTTTATGAAACTTGACTTTTCAGAAAACCAAATCCCACTATATTATGCAACTGAGTAAGTAGAATTATGATTTCTTATGGCACTAAATACTTCAATATGATTTTTATTGTGCATTATATTTTTGAAATAAATATGACCAAACTAATCTATATAGAAAGATGGATATCACATTGGCTGCTCTCACATCATGTCGTTACGTGCACCTAGCTAGTACATTGAACCCTCTAAAGACCATTTTGAAATCATTGATGTTTTTAGAAAACAAATGGTAAACCAAAGGTTTTCTTAGGATAAATATTTTTTTGGACATTATACTATTTTTTGGTTCTCGGTTTGGTCTTCTAACAATTAAACCGGATAATTTTATCCATCAACTCTTAATACTATGTATGTATGTTTCCTCTAGTTGTTTCACCGTTTAATTTTCTTGACCGACATGGCACCTTTGTGTAACCCACATGACACAACTTTTAAGGTCTAAAATGGTTTTCAATATTAAAAAACAACCATATGTTCTTAAATCATGAAAAGTATAAAAGAACATACAAATTTGACAAAATTCTCAAAGGTGATTTTCACGAAATCTCCATGTTTTAAATTTCTTCTAAATTACTTATCATTTCATTTACATTTTGGTAGTTTAGAAAATATTAATATTTCAAATAATTTTTGAAGGAAACTTTTTTGTGTGCACCACATAAGATAAAACTACCTTTGTAATAGTTAAAGCCACTTTGAGTGAGAAAATTTACAAAATGTCAGGAGTTTAGTGGTCAAATATATCTGATTTAAGATGTTCGTCATGTAGCCTGCACTTGGCCAATAGTTGAGAGAATAAAATTATCATTTCTTTTAGATCAATCACCACATAAATATAGGAATATTACTATATTAGGGTAGTTCAAATTCTAATTTCATCCATGGTTCAATGAGAGAGATATGTGGGTGAATAGTATCTCATTAATTGGGTTCTGAGTATGCCCAAACATCTCTATCAACATTGAATCTGTCTTATTTAATTATTTATTTTATCTCTGTATTGAATTCGAATTTTATATTGGTACACACACATATGTCGTATCAATATGGTGATTTTATTTAGAATATGCCACAACTTTTATGGGGGTATTTCAAGGCAGTGAGTACTGGATGCAACCCGAATCAGAAGAGTTCTCGATCACATATATGTATTGTTTAGCAATTAAATTGGTAAATACATGACATATTTGAATTTTTAGTGGTCAATCAGAAAAATAAAATGCTTCACATGTTATACATTTAACAATGAGCCATAGAACACACATGATATTACATAGACCAAAGAGTTTTCCGTGAAAAGAGCGTCCAATTCTTCTAAACAAATATACACTTGGCATGTTTCCACTTTTTCTCAAGCAACACCACAATAAACAGAGATGTGAATCTAGTTAGAAAAATTAAAATATTTGGGTTGGAAGTTACAGTGGTGCATGGAAGTGCCATTCACATGGCCCCAACTAGCACTCCATCCTCACATGTTAGTACTTTGTTCTTGAATCATGTATGTCCATGGTAAGAAAAACTCATGTGAAAAATATATGCACACAACCAAGGAAATCACGATCTGAATAACAGAAAGAGGAAAATGTGATATATTTCCATGATTCCTCACTCTGAAGCACACAAAGAGGAAAATGTGTGCGGGACAAAGATCATAGCATGTAGCTTGACATGTGCACATTAAATCGTGGTATTCATACCTAGATGCATGGACACACATTGAGCCAAGTCGAATTGGCAATGCCTCGTATGAAATCACAATTCATATTCGATCGCTATGCTGAGCAAGGACCGATGAATGTAAAGAACAATATGTCATAATAAATTCAACCTTTTAAATAGAATATTAAAAAAAGATTCTAGGTCTTGTAGATTAATTATCCAGTTTTGTATACTGACTCAGCAATTTTTCTATAGGATATGTGATATTAGGACCTTGAGTTAAAGTTTTCTTCGTGGCATTTTTAATTGTAATAATACTATGATTTCCCTCATCTCGTGATTAAATATGTTGTTTGTAGATTAAGTCACCAATTAATGTGTGTGATGCTATACAAGGAATGTTGAACTAACGTTTTTAATCGTGGCATATTTTTCCAATGAAATAAATGGTTACATTTTATAAAAGTAATTACTTATTTGGAGTAATGTTATATTAGGATGTTCACTTAAAGTTCTAATTTTATTGTGGCCTCATTAATTATTTGTATGCAATATTCCTAAAAAGGGTCTCATACAATCTCATGTATATGTAACAATAAGATCATACTTCATCTATATATGCTGATGATTGGACTTGTGAGCACATGCGGACATCATGCTAGACCAATCAAAGTTCTTGTCCTGCATAAATTTTTAAAATTTTCTATGTAAGAAATAGTACTCAATTTTTTTTGAATAAGTAGTACTCAATTTAGATATGCCTGTAGCCAAGTGTACTGTTCTTTTTTTAGGGTCAAGTGTTTCTTTCCTAATTAATCATTATAGTTGAGATACGTGAGATGCAACTACAAAAAATATATGTGAGATGTAGTAGTTCAACTACAAAAAAGATATGTGAGATGTAGTAGTTCATTCGTTTTCATTGGAAGGGACGTGAGATCTAGTAGCTTTTTTTTTGTTCTTGTAGTTCTTTATTTTAGCTAATCGAGTTTTGGGTCCACCAGTGTTGTTACATGTAGTTATGTAAATCTAATTGTTACATTTCATTGGTCCACCAAATTAATTGTTCGGATGTCTCTAATTTTTTTGGGATCTTCTAGCCTATTTTCCTTTTTTCTAGATAGACCATCAAGTACTTCTAATAATATACAATAAAGATAGATGTGTTGACAGGACGGATCCCATAAACATGCTTCCAATAAGCTCCTTGTACATGCATCTAAAAATAAAAAATAATCATAAGAAGGATAATGATGTAGTAACCTTATATGTGCTAACAAATAAGATCACCTATTTAAATATACCAAAATGCAAAAGTTGTAGAATAATCTTGAGTCGCTCCCATTTAAAAACTTCACAAGTACTATTTAGGGGAATATTACATTTTTTAAGTTCACCGGAGAATGCTCCAACGCAAGTGTTTGGAGCCATCTAGATCTCCTCTAACGAAGCATGAACTTTTGGGTTGTAAATCTTCATCTTCTCCATTTTCTTCTCCTAAGTAGATAATGAAGTCGATATTGCATGTTTCCAAAAGATTGTTCTTCACGGTATCTCCCTTGTGTACCTTATTTAGATTCTTGTAGAGATGTATAACACAGAGTTTGTGCTCATATTCACTAAACACTAGCTGAACAACTTTAATCCGCCCTAGCATACACATACATCATTACAACATGATAACAAGTTGTAACTAAAGATGCTCATGCTACTATAGAACTGCTTAGTAGTATTAGCGGCACAAAATAGCTACGAGTGGCGGGTGGCTTGCCCGCCACTCGTATTTAGGTCACCAGTGGCGGGCTTGAAGTACCGCCTGCCACTGGTAATCTAAATACCAATGGTGGATGTTATTTCGGTCCTGCCACTAGTATTTGGGTTACCAATGGTGGATGTAGGTTTGTACCCGCCACTGGTATTAAGGTTTACTGGAACCCAAAAGAAAAGCCCAATGGGTCGGGAAAGTCTGCACCCACAGGGTTGCCACTATCCATGTACGATAGGCGTCCATGACGTAGCCACCATAGCCTCATCTTTGTTGTAGCAGACACCACCAATGAGCCCGACGTCGTTGTAGCCAGCCACTCCCGACGATTGTTGTCGGTGTCCACAGCAAGATCTAGCAGCCGCTGACCAGCATGAACATCATATCAATTTAACATTCACAATGAGTAATGTTTCGATTTCTCAATTATTTCAAAAATTAATACCATGTCCATTCACATGGAACAGGCAACAGTAGCAATATAGATCAAAGAAATCCATGTGAATTTTCATAACAAGTTTTGTTAACTGAATTACTAGCAGCAGCAATCTATTTCATCAAAAAACTAAAACTAGATGCAATTACATGTCTTTCCCTTTAGAAAGGACTTTGGCGTGGAGGGATCGCACCTCTGCTGGATCTTTTTTGAACCGGGCGTTATCCCTTTCCATTGCAAACAACGGAAATACAACCAGTTCCGAATACAGAGACAGGAAGAGGGAAAGAGGTAAGGCGAGTTCAAGCATTACCAGGAAACCCACTGCCACTCGGGTCGCCATCGACCCGAACGCTGTGGGGCAAAAACCTGGTAACACCTACAGTTATCAAATAACTAAGTCCCACGACACCCAGAGAGGGTTACATGCCAACACACCAAAAGTATCATCAAATCGAAAGAGGGGAAACTACTATGAGGAAGATGGCCCTCCCAACAGAACACTTCATTTCGTCCTGTCCTCAACGCAGTGTACCTCCACCACGATCTTCACGCTCCTCCAATTGGCTGGGCAGTGGTCCCGCAAAGTCTCATCAGCTGCATCATGCTGGCCCTGATCATCTCGGCACCTGAGCGAAGCTTGTCAGCGTCATCACCCTTCTGCAGTCCTGTCCAATACAAAAGAAAGGAGCATATAGAGAACACAATTTCAAAAGGAGACTTAATTTGCTTTTTCTCAAAGGTAGCCTTATTGCGAGCAAGCCAGATCGGCCAGCAGGTGGCAGCAAGACCAACAGTATAAAACTTATCCCCTCCTGGAAGAAAGGAATAGCACCAAGCAAAGAATTGCCAATAGTTATCAGGACACTTATCGGTACCAATAGCCACCCCAATAGATCACCACACGACCCTAGCGACCGAACAAGTAAAGAACAAGTGCTGGGAAGTCTCAATTTCGTTACAGAATGAACAAACAGGGTTCCCAGGCCAATTCCTATGACGCATCACCTGTCTAGTCAGCACCGCATCTTGCGAAAGTTGCCACATAAATTTTTTAATCTTGAGTGGAATTTTAGCCTTCCAAATCCATTTATATTGGCACCCACTGAGGGGTTTCTCCAGCAACTTATAAACAGATTTGGTACTAAATTTACCATTCTGGTACAAGCTCCAAACCACACGATCCTCTTTGTCAGTTAAAGGAAGTTTATTAAATGTATCCAAAACAACCCCCCATTGCTCAGACAGCACAGGAGTGAGCCCTTTTCCTAAAAAAGGAAGCACCCACATTCAACATTTGTTTGATAGTACATTCAGGAATATTGCAAATGTCAAAGAGTTGAGGGTAATGCTCCTTAAACGGAAGCAGACCGTTAATGGAGTCACTCCATACCCTGGCAATGTTTCCAAACTCGATGTTGATCTTTCTACCAGTCATGTAAACTTCCTTGACTTTCAGCAAGGCTTTCCAACAGGGAGAGTCAGAAAACCTTGGGACAACATCGGCTACCATTCTATTCCGCAAGTAACGAGCACGAACGATGTCTTGCCACAACCCACTTTGTGTCTCAAGCTTCCACCACCATTTCACCATCAGACTAATGTTCTGTTTGCACAGGTCTTTGATACCTAGACCACCCTTTTCTTTGGATCTGCAAATCCTGTTCCATCTCACAAGATAGTATCTCTTTTTTTGGTACAACCTTGCCAGAAGAATCTTCTTCTATGTTTATCCAATCTCTCAATGAACGTTTTGTTCATCAGCCACATGGACATATGGTACAAGGATATCTGAGTGACAACAGAGTCAACTAAAGTGTGTCTCCCTCCCATGGAGGCAGCATTACCTACCCAAGCATCAAACCTTTTCAAATATTTGCAAACAATGAACTCCCAATCGGAGTTTCTCAAGGTAGTATAGCTAACAGGCATGCCCAAATATTTAACGGGGAAGCTGCCTATATCACAATTGAAGAGGTCGGCATATTGCTTAATCACAGCATCGTCTCCCCCAACAGTCATAATTTCACTTTTTTTGAAAATTAACTTTCAACCCGGACATCATTTCGAACATATACAACAACAACTTCAGGTTGACTGCTTTATCGATGTCATGCTCAAGACAAATAATTGTGTCATCCGCGTACTGAAGTACCGCAACTCCATTAGGGATCAGGTCCACAGCTAAGCCAACCAGCAACTTATTACGCTGAGCATTTTTTATCATCTTCGTGAGGCATTCGGCAGCTAAGTTAAACAAGAATGGGGAGTGAGGGTCGCCTTGTCGCACCCCTTTCGCACTTTGGAAGTACGCCCCCACACTGTTATTTAACTTGATGCTAAACGTGCCATTCCGAAGGATCTGATTAATCCATCCACACCAGGTATCATTGAATCCCTGCAGCTTGTGGCATTCTAATAGGAACTCCCAGTTAACCTTATCATACGCTTTTTCAAAATCCAGTTTCAACACCACCCCAACCTTTTTCTTCACATGTGTGTAATTAAGGATTTCATGGAGTGAAAGTACCCCATCCATAATGCTTCTACCCTTGACAAAGGCATTCTGGACTGGGCTAATTAGCTTGTTAGCATAAACCGAGACTCGGCGGTCTAGGACTTTTGTGATGAGTTTATAAGGGCAACGAAGCAAGCAAATGGGTCTAAACTGTTGGATTTTGTCAGCCCCAGAGAGCTTCGGGAGCAAAGTGATGATCCCGTAGTTCAACCTTTGAACATCCAACGTCCCTCGATGAAAGTGTCTAAACAAGGCCATGATATCATCCTTGAAAATATCCCAGCATAGTAGGTAGAATTCTACCGGGATATTGTCAGGTCCAGGAGCTCTATTGGGAGCCATTTCAAAAAGGGCCTCCTTGACCTCCTCTTCAGAAAATTCTCTACACAGGTTAGTGTTATCTTCCTCACTAAGTTTTTCCTCCGGAGTCCATGTGTCAGGGTCCAGGTGAAACTGGTTTCCAGAAGCTGGCCCGAATAGTTCTTTATAGAACTCTGTGGCGTGAGCGATCAGCTTATCAGTACCTTCTATCTCCGTATCACCCACCATAAGGGAGTGGATCGTGTTTTTCCTTTTACGCCCATTAGCTATACGATGGAAGTAATCGGTATTTAAATCCCCTTTAAGAAACCATCGCTCGTGCGATTGTTGCAACCAAAAAATTTCCTCATTAACAAGCAACTCATGAAGTTCAAAACAGGCATCGATCTTCCTACTGTACAGCACAGGGGAGAGAGGGGCCTCTTCTTCTAATTCTTCCAACAGTTCCAGCTCCATCCGGAGGTCATCCTTTCTTTTCTTATCATGACCAAATTTATCCGAACCCCACCCTTTAAAATAAGACTTGAATCTCTTGAGTTTGATGTTTAAGACATCGATGGGGTCAGAAGAGAAAACCTTACGCGCCCAAATTTTCTGAACCAGCGGGAGGAATCTATCATCTTTAACCCGCGCCAAATCGAACCGAAATTCTCTAGGTTTCGGAGCCTCACGCCCCTCTTCACCCATGGATAACAACAGGGGGTTGTGGTATGAAATTTCCTGAACCAGTTTCCTGACACAAACCAAAGGAAACAAATCCTCCCAAGTTTCAGACATCAAGATGCGGTCAAGCTTCTCCAAAGTGGGGTGGGCTTGATTATTAGTCCAGGTATACTTGCCACCACTAATGTGTATCTCTCTAAGAGCCAGGATATTTATAATGGAGTTGAAAAGATCAGAAGATTTGTGATTAGATAACTTTTTATTTTTCTCTCTAGAGTGCCTAAGGATATTAAAGTCCCCACCAACAATGTACGGTGACTTGCATACAGCCACACATTGAGGCAAGCTCACTAAGGAATTCTTCCTTAAATTCCTCATGAGCAGAACCATAGACTATCAACAAACCCCAATTGGTCTTTTTCTTCTTATCATACAACACTAGTTGTAAGATATACTTGCCCTTGTCACAGGAGATAATATCCAGGTTATCATTTTTAACACCACACAGGATACCCCCGGACTTCCCAACAGAGGGAATCCAGTTCCAACTAAAAACGCTAAAAGGATCAATTTTCCTCAGGCAACCAGGAGTAAATTTCTTTTTCATGGTCTCTTGCAACCCCAGGAAATCTACAGAATGGTCACTGATCATATCAGAGAGGCAGGTGGCCATTCCTTTCTTGCCTACCCCCCTGCAGTTCCATATGACACCTTTCATTTAGAACGTTTTTTATGGTGCTGAGTCCTAATAACCCTACCAGGAGGCAGTGTAGGGTTACAGACATCATCCACAGATCTACGTTGTTTTTTCTTATTAGATCTGCCAGCAAAGCATTGCTCATTTATAGTTTCATCATGTTCTAACCAATCAAGGTTAACATGAGCTTTCTTCCCCAGCCCATTAGTGACAACAATGTCATCCTCATCACCCTGCCTATTGTCCTCTATACTTTTCTTTTCTTCTAAATTCCCTCTGACTATTTCCAACTCCCGAAGCACATCAATATAAGTAAAATCATTATCAAGAATACAGACCCCCATTTTAGCAGCTCTAATCATCAACTCATTATCAGAAAGAGCTGCGAAAGAATTTTTATTCAGGTTTGGTTTGTTACCTGCCACATCTTTCTCATTGGCCACCCTCATAGCTCTAGCTTCCACATTCTCCTGCATGCTTCGAGCGTTACGCTTGCTGAATCTGTGCACGCCCTCAGGGGCAAGTGGTGGAGTGAGCACGATCTCCTCATTACAATCAGGTGAAGGGAGTTGTACCACATACTTAGCAAAAGTCTTCAATTTTGGGCCCACCTCTCCATCAACCTCCACAACCTGCTGAGTAATATTAGTAACAGCAGCAGCATATGATAGGCTACGATTGACCATAGTTTTATTTTTTACCTGCACCTTGTGGGGATCAGCCCCAGGTATCACCATTTTCGGGGTCATAGTTGGGCCGATTGGCACCAACCAGCTCGAAGCACCATGTGAATCCTCCAGGTCATACAACCCCTGCTCCCTAGCCAACGTTTCAATGAGCAAGACCCATCTACCTCACTTTCAGAGGAGGCATACATCTCATTCTCTACTGGTAGCAACCGACAGGTTTTACCACCATGAGAAGTACCACCTTTACCATGATCAGGAGAATCTGAGCGACTGTCACTTTCTTTCAGGTCATCTCTTTTCCTTTTTGGAGTTTGGTCATGCTTAGCAGGTTTGGTGCCAAGGATATGAGCATTAGCATCCTCCACAATAGGGTTTTTGACCAGAATCTCTTCAACCTCATAAGTAAATTTGTAAAAACGACCCCCCAGCACCCCCTCAGCTGAGCTGGGAATTTTGTCCACCATCCTACAGCCAATCTTGGCTCGAACCGAAGAAGGACGATTAATGGTAGACATATCCACCTCCAAAGTGATTCCCACCAGGCCCCCAACATAAGCAACAGTCTTATCACATTTTTTGTTAGGAGGGATTCTCCCAATCCTAACCCACGCGACCTCCAATAATCCATCAGAATCAATGTCCTCAGACCAGGGGGAGAACCTGACACTGACATTGCATTGTTTCAGCCTGACATTCTCCACAAACAGAGCCCTATCTACTCCCCTAGGATTAGGCATCCTCATCACAAATTTCTGAGGTGCAAAAAACTTAGCAGAGCAACACCACCCTTGCCCTACATACACACTAAGCTCGTGTTCAATATCCTTAGTAAGAGCAGATCCCTCCACAATTGTCACAACAATATTGAAAATGTTCTCTCTGGCCTGTCTATCCACACTAAAATCAGGGATGTAATGAAACCCCTATCCCTTGGCTTGAAAAGCACACCTCGCAGGCACATATTCCCAGGGAAGAAATTCAGAACAAACAAAGGCAAGATGCCCCTTCTTCTTACATCTAACGCAGATAGCTTGAGGACATCTAGCAGTAACATGACCCAACAAGTTGCAAATCTGACAGGGTTCACGGGGAGGATTGATATTACCAGTTTGTGCAGCAGGATCACGGGCACGCGACGGGGTAGGATTCTTCGCAGGGGCGCGGTGACCTCCGTCCCCCCCCCCCCCCCCACGACGTTCTTGCCGAGCAGGAGCAGCAGGCTTCCCGCTCGCATCAGCAGCGCCGAGTCATGATCCCAGATCTGCTTCACCCCCACCCCACTTCTCCTGGTGAGTGGGGGCGATTTGCCTCCCGTCAGCCGCTTCATCCCATCTGTCGAACCCGGACTCGCCGGATCCAGAAGCCCTTGTGGAAGACGAATTTCCCGTCTCCACTTTCCTCTTCCAGACGTTGGAATCGAAACCACGCCCCCGCCTACGGTCGAAGCGCCCAGCTCCCCGGCCATGGTGGCCCGCACCAAAGCCATCTCCTCGCATCTCGGTGGATCTACTAGTTTGTGGTTGCTTGGGTGGAGGAAAAGTGGGAGGGGAAGCAACTACTTGAGCAAAAGAACGAGCATCACCATGGATTTTTCCTTCCCACCAACCATAAGACTGACGAACCCTAGATCTGACCGGAGGAGGCGCGTCCCAGAAGTGGGGGAAGCACTCGTCGAGATCTAAAATGGGCGAAGTGGGAGCGGCCGTGCCTTTTATACCTGCCTTGCTCTCGCAAACCCTAGGGTCGCCCGAACCATGGTGGTCGGATCTCTCGTCCACCACGTGTCGACCATCAGCCCCATGGCGAGCCGGTCCACGCCCAAGGATTCCCGGTCCAGCGGTCGAGGCAGGCAAAAACCGGTGAGCCGGCTTCGCGTGCCCGGCCCTCTCATGTACCGCAGCCGACGTGGCCGCACCCACGTGCCCCGCGCCCGCTGCACCGCATGGTGGCGCGCTGGGTCTGGCCATCGCCGTCGTCGCCGGCAACCTGTCATGAACCCTAGCAAAGTGACACGGGAAGGAGAGAATACCCCCGATCTCGATCAATTCACCCTCGCGAAGGAAGCGCACGTCCCTCGTACACCCATGTTCATCGAGCAGCACGATCCTGAGCGCCTCGCCTCGGAGCCAGACCACGCCGTCGGCCAGCGAGATCCGTCGCGCGGCCACCAGGTCCGCGGCGTACGTCACGCGCCAGCGGGCGTCCATCCCTGGTCGAGAAATGGTGGGAGATCGAGCAGCACCTCTGCTGGATTCTTGGTCAATCGATGTTGATATGTACAGGCGACTCGTTCAAGCATAGATTGATCTGATGTAATCATGTACGCTATATATTAATTTGATCCTGCCGTCCCACATACATAAGTATGCGTAGCAGGCTGTCCAGATATATACACGCGCTCTGCAGGCTGCACACATCACAATTCACAAAGACTTGTTCCTAGACCCAACCATGTGTATCTAAACATGGGAAATGGGATACATATACGTACGGCAGGATCTCCCTATATATAGCCTCCTTCATTGCATAGAGATCACACAACTCAAGCAGCATAGCAACCGATTCCAAAGCTCGACTGCTTGCTACTTTACTCTAGCGAGGAGAAAACAAAGAGACATGGCCATTCGAGTGTTGCTCCTTGCAGGAGCTCTCCTGGCCCTTGCATGCTCGCATGGCGCCACGGCCTCCGACCCCAGCCATCTCCAGGACTTCTGCGTCGCCGACAAGACGTCTCCAGGTACCACATGCACACTGCGTATATACTCTATCAATCGTAGTTAAGAAATCACTCATATCGGTTATCTTATATACGAATGAATTGACCCATGCAGTACGTGTCAACGGACTGGCTTGCAAGGCCGCGAAAGAGGTCGTCGTCGAGGACTTCTACTTCTCCGGCCTCCATGTGGCCGGCAACACGACCAACAAGCAGGGCTCCGCGGTGACCGCCGTCAACGTCGCACAGATCGGCGGGCTGAACACCATGGGCGTCTCCCTCGTCCGCATCGACTACGCGCCGTTTGGCCTCAACCCTCCCCACACTCACCCACGTTCCACCGAGATCCTGACTGTGCTAGAGGGTTGCCTGCATGTTGGTTTCGTGACATCGAACCCCGAGAACAAACACTTTGAGAAGGTTCTCAACAAGGGAGATGTGTTTGTGTTTCCTAAGGGCCTCGTCCATTACCAGTACAACAACAGGACTACCGGTGCAGTAGCTATTGCGGCACTGAGCAGCCAGAACCCTGGAGTGATCACGTTAGCCAACGCGGTGTTTGGAGCCGAGCCTTCCATCCCGGCTGGTATTACTACCAAGGCCTTCCAGGTGGAGAAGAGCACGGTGGACTGGATCCAAGCACAGTTCTAAGTTGTGTTCCCACGAGTGCGTTTGTTTGTTTGTAAGAATCGACCAGTACTATTTGGTGTTTAGATTATTCAAAATTTGCATTGCATTACATTCTTTCTATAACATTGTAAGTCGAGGATATTGTGTCCTCATGGATGTATGTTTTTTCCTGTTTAATGTTGATGTGTTGTGGGACACAACCCTATTGACTATTTTTTTCCATAGGTAATTGAATGCTTTCTTGTATAATATTGATGTGTTGTGGGACACATCCCTATTGTTTATTTCAAATATAAATTGTTCTTTTCCTGCGTAACTATCACGGTGGCCCTTGCAAATGCAAGGGCAACGTCTTTATTCTTTTGAAATTGTTGGGAAAATAGTGTTTTTGATATTCTAGTGACAATGCTAAATTGAATATCATAAGAAAGCAAACTTATTAAAGGCCTCTTTGGTATGTAGGATTTTGAAACATAAGAATTTGATGCAAGTTCAAACTGAGGACTGGAAAAGCAAAATAATTACTCCATTTGTTCCGGAATATATTGCATATCGGATTTTGACAAAATCTAACTTTGTAAAGTTTGACCTAAGTTGGTACAAAAAATTGTCAACGTCTATAATACCAAACCATCACCATTAGATCATGAAATATATTTCATATGGTATATATTTAGTATTGTATATATTGGTCAAACTTTATGAAAGTTGACTTTTTGAGAAAACCAAATCACACGGTATTATGGAACGGAGTAAGTACAATTATGATTTTCTTATGCCACTAAATACCTCGATATGATTTTTATTGTGCATTATGTTTTTGAAATAAATATAACCAAACTAATGTATATAGACAGATGGATATCACATTTTATGCTCTCATATCATGTCTTTTCGTGCACCTAGTTTGTACATCAAACCCTCTAGAGAACCTTTTGAAATCCCTGATCTTTTTAGAACATAAATGGTAAACCAAAGGTTTTGTTAATATAAATATTGTATGGTTCTCGATTTGTTCATCCAACTATTAAAGCGGATAATTGTATCCACCAACTCTTAATACTATGTATGTTTGTTTCCTCTAGTGAGTTTCACTATTTATTTATTTATTTTTGACCGATGTAGCACCTTTTTGTTAGCCATATCACACATCACACAAATGTTAAGTTTTAAAATGATTTTCAATATTAAAGAGAAACTATATGTTCTTGAAATCATGAGAACTAGTATAAAAGAACATACAAATTTGATAAAATTCTTAAATGTGGTTTCCACTAAACCTCCTATTTTTAATTTATTTTAAATTTTTTATCATTTGCTTTACCTTTTGGTAGTTCAGTATTTTGTTAAATAAGATTAAATATATATATTTGAAGGAAACTTTTATGTGTGCACACCACATAAGATAAAACTACCTTTGTGCCAATTAATGCCACTTTGAGGAACAGAGTTCAAAAAATGTCAAGAGTTGAGGGGTCAAATGTATCTTATTTAAGATGTTCATCATGGAGCCTGCACTCACCCAATAGTTGAGATAATAAAATTATGGTTTCTTTTAGAACAATCACCACATAAATATAGGAATATTTGGGTAGTTCAAATTCTAATTTGATCCATGGTTTAATGAGAGAGATATGTGGGTGAATGGTAGCTATTTAATTAGGTTCTGAATATGGCCAAACATCCCTATCAACATTCAATTTGTCTTATTTAACTATTTACTTTCTCTCTTTATTGAATTCGAATTGATATTGGTACACACGCACATATCTGTATGATGATTTTATTTAGACTATGACACAACTTGTATAGGGGTATTTCAATGCAGTGAGTTCTGGATGCAACCCGAATCAAGAGAGTTCTCGGTCACATATATGTATTGTTTTGAGATTAAATTGGTAAATGTATGACATATATGATTTATTTAGTGGTTAATCAGAAAAATAAGATACTCCACGTGTTATACATTTAACAATAAGCCATAGAATAGACATGATATTTCATAGAGTAAAGAATTTTCCGTGACATGAGCCTCCAATTCTTATAAACACATATACACATGGCATGTTCCACTTTTTCTCAAGCAGCACCACAAGAAAGGAAGAGGCGAAGCTAGCTAGAAAAAAATTGGGCATGGAAGTTGCAGTGGTGCACAGAAGTATGACTCCCACTAGCATTCCAGCATCACATGTGAGTACTTTAATCTTCAATCGTGTGTTACTATGGTAGGAAAAACTCATATGAAAAAATCTATGAATTTCATGCATGCGGCCAAGGAAATCATTATGGGCGTGTTTGGTTCCAGTTTGGAACAGTAGTCGCATTGCATGCCCTTCTCAACCCAGCCTGGTTGAGGAAAAACAGGCCCTAATACGCCATATGCAACTTGATTGGTTGCCTGCATCCCTAGTCCCTGCATCTAGTAATACAAAAGTGCACTTTGTTTGGTTGACTGCATTGGCCCTAGCGGCACATGAACACGGCGTTTGGTTGCATACGGCGTACATGTTGTGCTTACCTTGTACCCTAGTTGGCGAGCTTACCCACAATGATCACACCTAGCACCCCAACGCCATAACACAACAATGGTGACGAATTGGCGAAGATGATGAAGTTCTTCAGCTTCAGGCCGAACTAACGATCCACCTTAGCAGCTTCCACTTTGACAGCTCTAACCTTGGCCCTGTCGACACTGCTGCCTCCGTGCTTTCGCACCCAAGCGGAGTAAGCTTGTTCTGCTGCCTGCTTAGTCTTGAACCCTCTATTGTTGCTATTGCTATATGATGCCAGTTGTGCATTGGCTTCTTCCCATGAACTATAAACCCCTGGAACCTCACCAATGAACACGGCATACCACTTGCCCTAGCAATGCACAAGAGCAAGAGTTGAAGCAGCAAATCAATGGAGCACAAGTAGCAAACAAAGTTGCACACAAATAACAATGGAGCAGAAAAGAAGTAAAGCATGCATGATCATACGGCATAGCAAGTTCTTCCTAGCACTACCTTGGTGTTAACCTACCACCACATCCAAAAGAGGGTGTCGTCCTACCACCGCAAGTTCACCATCACCGTGAGGGGTTAGTATATACCACCTCACCAAAATATATAGACCATCAAATAGTTTTTGAGCCCTAGCTACACAAAATGTACATCGTCATCGTCATCATCGTCGTCGTCGCCACCACCATCGTCGTCGGGGATCATGCACGCTCACAGGCAGCACTACTCTAGTAGTAGTGCTTGCCCAGCCAGCTCCTGAGCCACAACACCCTATGAGCGTCGGCCATGGCAACGAACCCAACACCCTGGGCCTTGTTGTCAAGCAGGTGGCTGAGAGCTGCCATGAGAGCCTCGTTGCTGAAGCCACCCTGGGTCATGAAAGCGCCATACAGGTTAGGGTGGACGCCGAAGGGCTTGCACTCCCTGATGGCTGTTGCCACCTCCTTCACCACCTCAGTCATGCTGCAGAAGACATTGATCTCCTCCTCCATCAGGCCTCCTCTCTTCCTCTTCCTATCAACGGGGTCCAATGGCTTGTCGAAGGGCTTCGCAGCAGGCTTGTCAGGGCCATCAAGGATCTCGACGTCCGGGGTCCCAGGGAAGTCAGGCATGGGAGAACCAAGAGGCTCCCCCGAGCCCATGGCATGCTTCCCAGTTGCCAGCCCGAAGGAGAAGATGTGCTACATCTGGTTGTAGTTCTGGATGGGTGTGTTGAGGAACTCAGCGTCCCTTGGGTGGTCCTAAGAATGAAACACAAGTGTTGTTAGTTGCGATTAGGAGTAGGCAGTGGTGGACAGTATGGAAAGGAAGAGGGATGTGAGCTAACCGCGACATGGCCGGCGTAGTGCTCTGCCTCCAGAACTATGGATCAAGTGTTCTCATCCCATGAGGCGCTGCTAAGATCTCTCAGCTTGAACACTTGGATCCATCGACTTCTCCACTTCCTCAGGTGGTTGTACACCTGGGTGGCAGACACCTCTTGCCCACAGAACTCGAACACCTGCTTCGCAACGGTGTTCAAGTGCACATCCTTGAAGCCCTTGTCAGTCCTAACTCCACTAGAGATGAGCTCACACATCTTGTTCAGCACGAACATGGACATGAACGGCTGCCACTTCATGTTGTTCGACCTACCATCCTTCTTTGCCTTTACTGCTGCTAGCTTGAGTGTAGCGGCAGCAGCAACAGCAGTAGTTGGCTCAACGAGCACTACTGGTGAAAGGATCGATATAGTTGACTAGAGGGGGGGTGAATAGGCAACTAACAATTTTTAGCTTTTCTTTAACAATTTAAACTTTGCATCAAATTAGGTTGTTTAGATATGCAACTAAGTGAGCAACCTATATGATGCAACAATGATAAGTACACAAGCAAGCAAGAGATATATCACAAATAAGCTCGCACAAGTAAAGGCACGAAATAACCAAAAGTGGAGCCGGTGGAGACGAGGATGTGTTACCGAAGTTCCTTCCCTTTGAAGGGAAGTACGTCTCTGTTGGAGCGGTGTGGAGGCACAATGCTCCCCAAGATGCCACTAGGGCCACCGTATTCTCCTCACGCCCTCACACAATGCGAGATGCCGTGATTCCACTATTGGTGCCCTTGGAGGCGGCGACCAAACCTTTACAAACAAGGTTGGGGCAATCTCCACAACTTAATTGGAGGCTCCCAACGACACCATGAAACTTCACCACAATGGACTATGGCTCCGCGGTGACCTCAACCGTCTAGGGTGCTCAAACACCCAAGAGTAACAAGATCCGCAAGGGATTAGTGGGGGGAATCAAATTTCTCTTAGTGGAAGTGTAGATCGGGGCCTTCTCAACCACTCCCGAGCAAATCAACAAGTTTGATTGCATTACTAGGGAAAACCTTATACACAGAACTTTAGCAGTAGCGCGGGTCAAAGAAGGACGCTGGTGCTAAGTAGCAGTAGCGCGCCTGTGCAAACCGCGCTGTAGATAAAGTTTTAGCAGTAGCGCATCTTGTTCTAAACACGTTACTAATAAAATTCCCACGGCTTAGCCGATAGGCTACACATAGTAGTAGCGACCTATATCGAACCGCGCTACCGCTACTTTCTTTGTAGCAACGCGTTTTAATCTAAACTCGCTACTACTAAAGGATATAAAATTAAATGGAAAGCACATAGAAAGGTAATTGAAAATGAAATAAATAGAATAAGGTGAAAAGAAAAAAATAAAATGTGAAGAAAACCAAATGAAAAAGGGGAAAAAAAGAGAAAGGAGTAGTAGTAGCGTGTATCCCAGAACGCGCTGTAGCTAACGTAGCAGTAGCGCGCTTTCTGGAACGTGCTCCTGCTACTTCTGACTTAACCACAGGGTTCGTCCTTCCCCACGGTCACTTCCCCCAAATCCAGCTCTCCACTCTCGCCGCCGCTGTCGCCCGTCGGCCGCCGCGCGCTCTCCGCACACCCTCTACGCCATCCCGACCCCAGATTCAACGCCGCCCCCGCCCCCGACCTCAACGCCGCCCCGGACGCCGCCCCCGACCCCGACCTCGACACCGCCATCCGCCGCGCGCCCGAGCCCCGACCCCGACCTTGACGCCGCCTGCCCCTCCCTCGTCGCAGGCACCCGAGGTGAGCACGCCTGCTCCTCCCTCTCCCCTACCTCTGCCTAGGGTTTCTTTATATTTTAGTTGCATCAAATTAGTTAGGGTTCATGTAAGGGTGGAAACGAATCAAATTTCTAAGATGAATCATAAAACGAGTAAAATTTGACCACTTATTTCACTTTATAGTTGGATAATTGGAATATCCGCTACCACTTTCCACCCCTAGCTTCATAAATTAGATGGTAATTAGGGCAGTAGTTCCTAGGTACTAATTAGTTAGTAAGAACTAGGTACTAATTAGGTACTAGTTTATTTTTATTTATAGTGAGTTTATTTTTAATAAGAACTAGTTGAATTAATAGAACTAGTTAATAAGAACTTGTTGCTATTTTTTAGTTAAAGCAATTTTTCCCGCATCGACGTGGATGATGCCTATCCCGCATCCTCGTCGTCGAGTCGGCGGAGGGCGACACCTGCTTGACCAGATGGGCCATGTCTGGGACTGGGCTCCGCCAGGGTGGTACTGGGAGGCGCTACCTACCGGGGGGCGCAGGTTGGTGAGGAGCCAGCCTGTCGTTGACCCGAACCTTCTTTGGTGGCGGTCGCGTGGGCCAGTGACGGTCCAGAGGCTTGAGGACCCCGCGGAGGTGGTGCGTCACCGTGTCAGTGAGGAGGACGCGCACGTCCGTCGCTACTTGTTTGCATTGGAGCACAGGTTCTCCAATACCTGGCAGGTTCTCCAGGGATCTCACTAGAGCTATGATCCCGTGATGGTTCCTTCTCTGTGGGTGTCCACCGCCCGCGCCGATACCCGTCGTGTGCTAGGGTTTAGTTGTATTAGTGATGTTATATGTATGACACTATTCAGGATGTATTAGTGATAATATTCGACGATGTATGGATGCATGAGATGATTTACTTTTGCGTATTGAATGCATGCTAATTTGAGTCCTATAAGATATTTTGAAATGTATATCTTGTGTTGCTCAAATAGGATATGTGCTTGCCCAAGTGGCCGGTCATGTTTGCAGGTTACACCTCCGAGTGGCCTATGTTTTGCCAGAGTGTTGATTCATTTCTGTTCCGGCAAATTTCAGGCGCTCGATATGTCCTATTTTAGCAAAGGTCATGCCGGATTTTTCCATGAATTTTGGCATGACTTGTGCCAGAAGATGTAGGAAATATCAAGTGCCCCGGATTTGTGTCTTGAGTATCCCGGTAGTTGTCTTCGATCGATTTTCAATTAATGTTTTAACTATGAACATAGGAAATGTCTGACGATGAAAAGGATTTCGGTATTTGCAAATACTGCGAAGACGAGTGCGGCCTGTGCGACTGAATCTTCCTAGATGATGATAGGCGCTTCAGCATCAAGCTGGACGAGAACTTCGAAGTGGATACAGTAAGTCAGAACGACAAGTCTTCATTTGCTTCATTTGCTTTAACTTATAATTTAAGCATGACATTAAGCATGACAAGTCTTTTTGTTTACTATTCTACTAGCGTATCCCCTGCCATGCAAGAGTTTTTGTATTGGATAAGATAGGTTTCGGTCGTACTATGGACGAAAAGAAAGTTTACTTGAAGACCGAGCATGGTTATATTTTCCACAGAAAATTATACAATTCAGACGACCACACCTATTTTGGATGCAAAACATGGCGAGCACTATGCAAGACTTATGCATTTGAGCCTGATATGGTTATCACCTTTGATATTCGTCCGGAAGATGATATTGAAGGTAATACCGACATCTGGTTCGATGTGCAGACGCCTCCAGTTATACCATTATGTAAGTTTCTCAACCATATTTATGTCTTTGATATTGTTTGTTCAAAAATAGTTGACAACTAATTTGTATTGTCAGCTTATTTCGGTGCAAGCAAACATGTCCAGCGCTTGGTAGATAGGACCTACTACTGCCCCGAGGCTGAATTAAACTGCGAGGAGCTAAGTCATTATGTTTCATGACTTGAGGATCTTGATACTGTCAAGAAAATTTTTCTTCCTGCATTTAGAAATGTTAGTACTGAAAACGTGCGACCAATAGTGTTCATAATGAACTATGGTCACATCTATTTAGGAAGGATGGTAAGATTTTTACTATTTGTCCCGAGTGCATCTTTTCCATACATTATTTTTGAAGCTAAACTTCATTGCTAAGTATGTTACCATACGATGTTCTTCAGCAGGGACTCCCGATGAATGTTGTGCCTTATGGGATCGAGACTAAATGTACCATGAGTATTATTAGCTTATGGCCAAGATATCCTACAGATTACTTTAGTGCATTCAAGATTAGCGACAGATGCTTAATAGTGCAAGACTGGACCAAATGTGTGATGGAGAAGCGCAGATAAGTACTAGGGGGCAGCAAATAAATGCGCTACCCACGATTAGGAGATAGGTTCATCTGCATGCTCCAACTTGATCAAGGAGTAGAGCTACACATGTTTTATATTATTTTACCTAAGAGAGAGTAGCAGGAGTGATTAGCTAGCTAGAAATGAGTTTGAGGATGATGATGTGCTACACTATTACTATGATGATAAAATAGCTAGTGTTGGTGGTAATGACTATGATGATTATTATTAGCTAGTGTTAGTGGTGATTAAATAAATACTGTTGGTGGTAATGACTATGATGTTGATTAAATAGCTTGTGCTGGCGCATTAGATTCAAGTGGAGGCAACATGTGGTGCACATCGAAAGTACTACTAGTCCAAACTGATCAAGTTTGGATTAGTAGTATACTTTTGACATGCACCACATATTGCCTCCACTTGAACCTAATCCACCTTCATTTGAGACACTGTTATGGACATAATGATGTAAACCTCATAACTGGTATTGTACCAATATTTGTACGATGGCGCATAAATACACTAAAAAAAGAATACTAGTAGCGATGGAGAGAAAACACGCTGCCAGTAGTTACATTAGCAGTGGCGTGGGAGTGAACAAATGCTGCAGCTATTTGTCCTAGCAGTAGCGCGTGCGGGCACACGTTACTGCTAAGCAATAGCTATAGCGCCTTATTAGTAGCGTGCCTACCCGCACTACTAGTGAGCACAAAACCAGCGCTACTGCTAGGGTTTTCTCTAGTAGTGTTGGCTAGGGAGTGAGATCGGGCGAAAATGGAGCTTGGAGCAACAATGGAGCTTAGGGTTGGAAGAGATGGTCAACTAGAGGAAGAAGACACCCCTTATATAGCTGTGGACAAAATCCAACCGTTATCCACCTAACCAGCCCGCGACTTGCGGTACTACCGCCCCTGACCAGCGGTACTACCGTAAGGCCATGCGGTACTTCCGCCCCTGACCAGCGGTACTACCGCAAGGCCATGCGTCACTACCGTGAGGGACCGCGGTACTACCGCAACAGCAGCAGGAACTAGGACAAACCTGTAGCACAAGGGCTGAGGGCGGTGCTGCCGCAGGCGCGGTACTACCGCTCCCCCTTGCGGTACTACCGCAAGGCAGGAAACTCCTAGCCTGGGAAGAGCGCGGATGAATAAAAATACATCCGTGCCTACTTCCGCTGGAAAACAGACGATGCAAAAATCCGACACAGTACTACCGCTGAGGAGCGGTACTACCTCCTGGCAGCTGAGCCAGGCCGCGTGTGGTACTACCGCGCACGGGGTGCGGTACTACCCTGGAGGCGCGGATGTAAAAAATTACATCCGCCCCTACTACCACGAAGAAGCGGCACTTGGCCTGGGGGCCACGGTACTACGGCTCCGGAGGAGCGGTACTACCGTGGGCTCCTGCGGTACTACTGCGCCGAAGTACGGTACTACCGCTCCAGGGAGCAGTACTACCGCAATCCCAACATCAACAACCAGGACAAAGCAAAGAGGATAAACGGAGGATGCTCCAATGCGTATGGGAAAGGTGGAGACAAGGAAGAAAACGTGTACTTGATGAATCCACCCGAACCTTTCCGACACAGACCCCCTCTTAATAGTACGGCTTTCCTACGATTCAAAACCACCAAAAAGAAACGTAGAAAAACGCCGTCTTCAATAGTCTTTGAGGGGCACGAAATCGTCTTGTGCCTAGCGATGAAACGTCTGGGAAACTCAAGGCACACGATTAGTCCGCAAAAACATTGTAATCAATCACCAAAACACCTTAGGGATAAATATGCCCTTATAATCTCCCCATTTTTGGTGGATTGATGACAATACGGGATTTTCACAAATGGAAATAATATTGAGCAAACGCAAACCCCTCCACTCTAGAATATAGACGGGCTCCCCCTAGATGTGTGCAAACTAGATGGGTGCTTTGGACTGCACGGCACACATACTAGGATCAAAACTCCCCCTATATTTTAGAGACAAGGAATATCTTGCAATAGTAAGGCTAACACTAGACAAGATAGCAAATACGAGCATAACATAAGTAGCACAATTATAAGCTCACTAAGATAGGATAGAGTGCATATGTCTTACACCATATGAAGGATAAGTCTCAAAGGCACAAACCAAACCAAAGCAAACGAGGTCCAAATGACAAAGAAAACACACCAAACACGACACATGACTCGCAAGCACGGAAATCCCTACACTCTCTCCCCCTTTGGCATCGAGACGCCAAAAGGAAGAGAGGACACCTACACGCAAGGGGTGGCTCAGGCAGAGAAATCATCCCAACTCTCCTCGTGCTCCTTGTCAGACTCGGCGACGGGGACGGTCTCCTCGATGTCCTCCTCAGAATTAGTCCACTTGTAGCCTTACTTCGCCATCCATGGAGCCTCTGGCGTGATGACCTCCTCAGAACCGCCAGAAACGTCCTCTCCAAAGACCCTCATAATCTTCTTGTCGCGGCGGCGACTCTCCTTGGATGCCACGTAAGTCCTGTAGTGCCGCTTTGCTTGCGTGCATAAACGAGTATTCATCTTGTCCTTCAACTTCTTGGCCCACGAGGGCTCTGAGGAAGGATGGGGAGACCTAGCAGCACGGTCCTCAGCAACATCCTCTGCTCCAGCCTCCTCCTCATCAACATCCCTCCTAGCAGCAGATGCCTCAGCACGAGTAGTAGTGTTGGCCCAGTTGGGCTTGACAGGGAGACTGATGTGCTCATGCCGAATCCAGTCTGGAGCAAGGAACTCATCACCAGGGTACAGCTTCTCCCAAGTCTTGGAGATCAACAGAAACAGGTATGGTCCATAGATAGGTACCTTATGGTTGAACACCGCAAACCGAAGCTCACAACACATGATGTGTGAGACATCAAGTGGCTGAGTCTGAGACACAAGTGCCTCCTCGCACAGGAGCATCATATCCACCAGATAGGAATGAACCTTGTCCTTGTCGCCAATGCGAGGGAATAGAGAGTTGCGTAAGATGTGATGCATGATATCCAGAAAGGAGTTCAGCACCCATGTCAACTTGCCACTGGGAAGCACCTTCTCAACATAGAACGGTTGTATCTTGTTCTTGCTAGCAGACTCAGGATTGGCATGGGGGAGAACACCAACGGGTGTGGTGAGCCCGTCATCAGGAACTTGGAGCAGATCCATGAACTCCTAGGTAGCAGTCAACTGACGGCCATTGGTCATCCAGGTCATCCTCCGCTCCTCCCCGGGGTGAAAATAAACTGAGGCAAAGAACTGACAGATAAGCTCAGGGTCATAGTCAAGGTGGAAAGAGATCACATGTTCAATACCGAACTGCTCCACCAAATCCAGAGCTTCTCCAAAGTACTCACGAAACTTGTCCTTCCTCAAGTGATTCATGTCTATCCACTTGACATCCATGTAGGTATTTTGCTTGTTCTTGATTACATCCAGATCAAAGAGAGTCTGCTGCTTGGTCCAAAACAATTCACGGCCTCTGATGATAGCACGAGCATTCACATAAGGGTTGATCTTCCGGCGATGGATGTACTCAGCGAGGGGAATCTCGTCCATGCCCTTAGCGGGTTCCTTGTTTTTGCTGTCTTGACATTGCGCTTGGGGGCACTGGAGCCCTCTGGTGCTTCATCTTGATGATTGCGCAGTCGCTTGGAGCCAGTGTCACGACTGGGATTGGAACGGCAAGAGCCACCACCTAAGAAACAAGAGAAAGCACACACAAAGAGCGAGAAGAATCAATGCAAAGACCTTAGCAAAACAAGAGAAACAAGTAGAAAGCATACATGGTAATTGCCACGAGAGAGATTGGACACAAACGGGAGTACTGTCAGGTTGTGCGGTACTAAAATTTTAGTACCGCTCCTAGGCGCAGTAGTACCGCTCCTAGGCGCAGTAGTACCGTGTGAGGTCATGGTAGTACCGTGGTTTGGAGCGGTAGTAAGAGCTTAGTGCCACAGCATGTGCGGTAGTACCACACCGGACGGGCGGTAGTACCGGACTAGCGGTGGTACCACACAAGAGGCGCGGTAGTACCGCACCGCGTCAGATCAGTACCACTTTTGAATCTGAGAAGAACCGCGAAACCACGGCGGTACTACGGTTGATCAAATCTACCACGGGACAACATATCAAGTATAATTTCTACGCAACATGACTCTCCTACACCCTACTCTTGCAAAGATTTGGCCTAAAATCGCAAGAACAACACGCATCTCCCCAAAAACCTAGAAGCGAAAGAACAACCAAGAAAGAGAGGGATTTGGCGAGAAACCTTGTTCCATGGCAAGAGGAAGTGGTGGGGAACAATCCCACCGGTCGGAATCCGAGGAGAGTGGCCGGAGACGGAGATCCGCTAGGACCTCCGGTGCCGTTCTTGAGCAAGAAAGAGAGACGGTGGGGAGAGAGACAAGTGAATGAGTATGGGGAGTTGGAACTCCCCTGCCCGAGTCATAACCCCCCACGCGCTCGTCAGCGCGGTAGTACCGCGCTTCATTGCGGTAGTACCACTCGGCGGAAGTACTGCTCTCCCAGGCGGCAGTAACAAATTACTGCCGTGCTAGGTGCGGTAGTACCGTGCACCCCATACGCGGTAGTACCGTGGCTCGCCGCGTTAGTACCGCGGGCTCAAGAAGTTGCACGTTTCAAACAAGAAAAAGAGGTCTGCGCACCGAATCTTCAAGCCAACAAGACACCACAAGAACACTGTCGGTGTCAAAACCGGCGGATCTCGGGTAGGGGGTCCCGAACTATGCGTCTAGGCCGGATGGTAACAGGAGGCAGGGGACACGATGTTTTACCCAGGTTTGGGCCCTCTTGATGGAGGTAAAACCCTATGTCCTGCTTGATTAATATTGATGATATGGGTAGTACAAGAGTAGATCTACCACGAGATCAGAGAGGCTAAACCCTAGAAGCTAGCCTATGGTATGATTGTATGTTGTGATTGTTGTCCTACGGACTAAAACCCTTCGGTTTATATAGACACCGGAGAGGGTTAGGGTTACACAAGGTCGGTTACAAAGGAGGAGATATCCATATACGTATTGCCTAGCTTGCCTTCCACGCCAAGTAGAGTCCCATCCGGACACGAGACGAAGTCTTCAATCTTGTATCTTCTTAGTCTAACAGTCCGCCAATGGAGATAGTCCGGCTGTCCGGAGACCCCCTAATCCAGGACTCCCTCAGTATCCCCTAAACCAGGCTTCAATGACGATGAGTCCGGCGCGCAGTATTGTCTTCGGCATTGCAAGGCGGGTTCCTTCTCCGAATACATCAGAAGAATTTGAATATGCGGATAGTGTCTGACCCTGCAAAATAAGTTCCACGTACCATCGTAGAGAGAATAATATTTTCACAGATCTAATTTGCTGGCTTGTTTTGGCAGCATGATGTTATGTCATGGCCCGGTGATTATTCGAACCATTTCCTTTAACCAGCCCCGCACATAATGCGAGGCAGTTTTTCGACACGTCTTGTCAAAGCAGAGATCGTGTCCCCTTATTACGGGATTCTCATCAATACGGGCGTGGGTAACCCAACTCCGCCATCAATTGCGCCGCTTGGGGGATAAGCGAGTTTTACCAGGCAAGTGGGGACGCTTAGTTTCGTCCGCCCATATAAAGGGATAAGGATTCACCTTTCTATCCATGCCTTCTTCCTCCTTTGCTCATCCGTTTTCGCACACTCGAGCTCTAGCGCCCAAGCCCACACTTCCGCCTCAACCTTCTCCAACCATGTCCGGAGCGGGAGGCAAGTGGATGGTCTCCTCCGTCACGGAGGGAGACATCAAGAAACTGAGGAGAGCCGGATACCTGCCCGACGACATCACGCACCGTCTCCCCGATGAGGGGCAGCTCATCCCCACCCCCAGGCCCCATGAGAGGGTAGTATTCCTCACCCATTTCCTCCGCGGACTGGGATTCCCTCTCCATCCCTTCGCCCGGGGGCTCATGTTTTATTATGGCCTGGATTTCCACGATCTGGCCCCGAACTTCATCCTCAACATCTCGGCGTTTATCGTCGTGTGCGAGGCCTTCCTCCGCATCAAGCCCCACTTCGGCTTATGGCTGAAGACCTTCAATGTCAAGCCGAAGGTGGTGGGCGGCCGTCAGGCAGAGTGCGGAGGCGCCATGGTGGGCAAGATGCCCAACATAACATGGCTCAAGGGCTCCTTTGTGGAAACCATAAAGGGGTGGCAATCGGGGTGGTTCTATATCACCGAGCTATGCGACCCTGCATGGGCAGCGGCCCCGTGTTCCGATCTGGCATCCCCACGCGGCTCACCTCCTGGAAAGAGAAGGGCATGTCCTGGGGTAATTCGAAAGAGCTGACCGGACTCCAAACATGTATTCAAAACATGGTGGACAAGAAGCTCAAGCTTGTCAACATAGTCCAAGTCATGCCCATCCACCGGATACTCCCGTGCCAACAACGGGAGTTCAACTTGTGGGAGTTCAATCCGGCGCAGCACCGAACTCTGGACAGGCTCTTCGATACGACTCATGAAGACGCCTGGAGGGTGCTGTTCAAAAGTGTTGAGGTCCCCCCCCTATTATGGAGGATCGCGGATTCAGCGCGAAGCGCCAAGCCAGTGTGGTAAGCTGCTCTACCTTTCACAGGATACTTATTTTTTCATATAGATTGACTCTATGCAGGATCTAAACTCCCGTACCTTTGACAGGACTGGCAGAAGATGGCCGGACAGATCGACTGTCCGGCTCCTTTGCCCGAAGGCCCCGCGGACGCTCTTCTGGCGAAGATGTTGACTCCGGCCCCTTATAAGGTGCCGGAGAAGACCAAGAAGGCCAAGGGAACTCGAAAGAGTTCCCGACGCCAGGCGTCGTCGGACTCACCGTCCGATGACTCTGCAGCGCACTCTTCCCCCGAAGACGAGGAAGAAGAAGAAGATGCTCCCCCACCGACTGGGGGAGACAAGAAAAGGAAGGCCGCCCCAACTGGGGAGGCCGGCGGGCCCAAGAAGGGAAGAACTCTCCTTCCGGACAACTCCACCACCGCTGACGAAGGCGAAGACGAGTGGTTGCCCAGGGCCAAGCCCCCGGGGAGATCGTAAGTATTCGGATACCAAAGTAACCCATAGGATTCCTTTGTCGCACTGTTTTCCCTAACGCCGAACACAATTATGCAGGCCGCCCCGAGCCAGTATCTATGTATTATCGGACGGCTCCTTGGGCTTGTCGGACATGGATAGTGATCTAGTCCCGACCGCCACCTCCCCTCATCCTGCCGACGACGCTGAGGTGTTGTCTCAAGAGGCACCGGATCGAGGGGAGACAGTCCCGAAGGCGCCTCAAGGCGACCTTCCGGACTCTGGGAGCCGAGGGGACGGGGCCCCCGAGAGCTCCGAGTTCGGCCCTCAGCCGAACACCGCGCCGGACCCTCCAGCGGTTCTGGGCTCGGGCAGGCGGCCTCCTTTTAGGAGGGGCAAGACGCCTGTGCCGGTGACCTCTGTCCATCCATAGGCGCCGGACAATCTGCTGGAAGCGCTTCGCAGCGCTTCCATCGACGAGGAGCACCGCACTATCATGACTGCAGTGATCCAGAAGGTTCAGTCCGCCAAGAGTGGATTGACTAAAGCCTGTGCCAGCCTTCTAACAGGCTTCGAGGTAAGTGTTTTGAAATGTAGTAGAAATATTACCGCATAGACAGTAGCCCCTGATGCTTTGTTCGGTGTTCACAAAGAAAAGCCGAACAAAGGATCAAATAATATCGTAGGAGTCTAATATAGGTGTGTCAATATGCGTATGTAGGCTTCGCTGCTGGCGTCCGCCGCACTGACTGCGGAGGTCGACGTACTGAAGCAGGACCTCGAGGGGTCCAGGAAAGAGCTCGGCCTTGCCAAGAGGCAGCTCGAGGAGAACAAGGGTAAGTAATACCCCGTCTATAGATATGTAAAAAAGGACGCGATTGCAAAATGACAGGACCATCGTATGTTTGTCAGGGGCCACGACCGAGGTGGCGACCCTGAAGCAAGCGCTAACCAAGGCCGAAGATACAGCGGCCAAGGAGTGCACCGAGCGAGAGAAGCACGAGGCTTGGGTGGGCGAGGTGTAGCAAGAGCTCCAGGCTCTCGTGACGAAGCACGAGGCGTTGAAGCTTGACTCGAAGACGCGAGAGTTTGAGCTTGCCGCGGCCCTTAAGAGCACAAAGAGTGCCAAGGCCGAGGCCCAGAAGGCCCTCCAAGAGATCGATACGATGAAGAAGATAGCGGCGGGTAAGGATTTCTATATGCAAAGCAAGGATGTAAAAGTAAATTACCGATTACTTACCCGGATCTGGAGCTCTTCAGGAGCATTCGCAGATTTTCCCCGCAGTGTGTCCGATGCCACACACTTTTACCAGGCCAAGGACGGAAGCTCGACAGAGAAGCTGTTCTGGTCTCAGTATGCTGAGGCCGAACATCCGGTGCCAATGAGTGACCAGCTGAAGCAGATGGTCGAGCTGCACAAGGCGGCCGATCAGGCCATGAAGGGCTTTATAGTCCTGTTGTGGCCTGGCGACGCCCTTCCGAATAGCTTCTTCGGCATGGTGAGGCGGCTCGTGGATGCCTGCCCATGGCTGGAGGTCGTCAAGCGATCTGTCTGCATTGAAGGTGCACGCCAAGCTTTCGCCCGTGTGAAATTGCAGTGGGTCAAGCTAGACGCCATGAAGCTGATCAAGGAGGGGCCGCCGGAGGGCAAGGAGCACCGCCACCCCAAGATGTACTACGAGGGTGTTCTGCTGGGTGCCCGTCTTATCGCAGATGAGTGTTCAAAAGATGTAATATTTGAGTAAACTCGCTCGTTTTAACCTGTATTTATGAAAACATGTTTCATATGCGCTATGCAACGCTTGTTTGAATTTAAAATATTACCTTCTATTTGGCTGTTTATCCAATCTGAGAGATGGCTAGTCCTCGGCTTCTGCCCCCATGCCACGAGTGCTGGGGTGTTCGGGATAAACCTGAGCACTCTTGTTCCCATATTTGGGTCCTTCGAGGGAGGTGTTCAGCACAACGAATAAGGCAACCAGACTAATAATGCTTTATCACTCTCACTTAGCCATAGAATTCTATAATTTTAAATTTCGGCGAAGCCCCTGGTATTCAGAAGGCCGAATTCGGGGCGCGATACACGCCTGTAAGCCAAACAAGGCCGGCCCCTCGCCCTAAGCGACATAAGTCTTTAGGGACTCGAAAAACCTCACCGAACAGCGACCAGTCTCTCGCCTTATCATGACAATCAGTTTTAGCTTTCTTTACTAAGGTGCTAAGCCTGGCAGAACCAGGGCACAATCGCAGTAGTTCTCCTAGCGCTACCTTAGCAGATGGAGCAGAACGTAAGGTACCAAAACATAGGAGCCGGGCAAACCCAACATTTGACCAAAGACATGATTCGGAGCTGATGCATATAATGCTATAAGTTCGGGGTGCCGCACTTGTGAAAGTGTTCGGACTTTTCACACCGCATTGTGGGGTACGTAAGCCCCTGGTGTATTGGCCGTACCAGAGTGTACGGTTGCAAGGCGTCATTAATGAACACACACACACACACACACACATATATATATAATAAGAATGCAATAATAGTCGTAGTGTCATGCATTGTTTATTAAAAAATTGCGTTAAAGCAGAGTGATACAGATAGTGCAATAAGCAAAGATTAGGACTATGTCCCTTCCAAGGGCAAGCTGAGGAATGATATTAAATTGAATATTTCACTCGTTACTGTAATCAACCTGGGAATTCCGTGGTATAACGTAGCTGTCTGCCTCCTTGGTTGCTGCATCATGTGTTCGGCAACAGTGCTGTCGGACAGTGTTTCCAGAGATTAAGGTCCTGAAGGAAAAAGAAAAATAACCAAACGGGAAGCCCCTAATGCGGTTTAGGCCGCGTTTTGGGGCGTGCCGCGGTTGTGCCCCCCTCCCCACCTATGCCCATGGTATTTTTAATGCGTAATTATGTACGCACGACACGAGTTTCGCCGCTGGGCTGGGATTGGGGTGACTGCCGTATTGCTACGCGAGCTTAGATCGCGCCAGGCGGTCTATTTGCCGATTGCCCCGAGCGCGCTTGAAGGTGTCTGGGCTTTGAAGCGCCGAACTGGTTGATTGCCTTGAGAGGTTGCTTTGCGCTTCTGTTGCGAGGGCCGCGGTGTGCTCCTCTGTTCGGAGAGAGCGCTCTGTGTTTCCATTGACTGTAATAACTCCGCGAGGTCCTGGCATCTTGAGCTTGAGGTATGCATAATGCGGTACCGCATTGAATCTAGCGAATGCGGTTCGCCCGAGCAGCGCGTGATAACCACTGCGGAACGGGACTATATCGAAGATTAACTCTTAGCTTCAGAAATTATCCGGGGATCCGAAGACCACTTCCAGTGTAACTGAGCCTGTGCAATGGGCCTCTACACCTGGAATGACGCCCTTAAAGGTCGTTTTTGTGGGTTTGATCCTTGAGGGGTATATACCCATTTTGCGCACCGTGTCCTGATAAAGCAGGTTCAGGCTGCTACCGCCGTCCATAAGGACTCGAGTGAGGTGAAATCCGTCGATGATTGGGTCTAGGACCAGTGCGGCAAATCCGCCATGACGGATACTAGTGGGGTGGTCCCGGCGATCGAAGGTGATCGGGCAGGAGGACCAAGGGTTGAACTTTGGGGCGACTGGCTCCAACGCATATACGTCCCTGAGCGCACGCTTCCGCTCCCTCTTGGGGATGTGTCTTGCGTATATCATGTTCACCGTCCGCACTTGCGGGGGAAACCTCTTCTGTCCTCCAGTGTGCGGCTGCCGGGGCTCCTCTTCATCATCGCTATGCGGCCCCTTGTCCTTGTTTTCGGCAATTAACTTGCCGGCTTGGTTGAACACTCAACAATCCCTGTTGGTGTGATTGGCTGGCTTGTCTGGGGTGCCGTGTATTTGACACGAGCGATCGAGTATACGGTCCAAGCTGGACGGACCCGGCGTACTTTGTTTGAATGGCTTTTTCCGCTGACCGGGTTTAGAGCCTTTGAATCCGGCATTGACTGCCGTATCCTCAGTATTTTCGCTATTAATGCGGCGCTTATGCTTGTTGCGACGTGACCTGCTATTGCTGTCCTTGGTATCTGAGGTACCATGGTTCTTTGATATGTTATTACTGCGAGCAAGCCAGCTGTCTTCTCCCGCACAAAAGCGGGTCATGAGTGTCGTGAGAGCTGCCATAGATTTCGGCTTTTCCTGACCAAGGTGCCGGGCTAGCCACTCGTCTCGGATGTTGTGCTTGAAAGCCGCTAAGGCCTCCGCATCCGGACAATCGACGATTTGATTTTTCTTTGTAAGGATCCGAGTCCAGAATTGCCTGGCCGATTCTTCTGGCTGCTGAATTATGTGGCTCAAATCATCGGCGTCTGGTGGTCACACATAAGTGCCATGAAAGTTGTCGAGGAATGCGGCTTCCAGATCTTCCCAACAGCTAATGGAGTCCGCTGGCAAGCTGTTAAGCCAATGTCGCGCTGGTCCTTTGAGCTTTAGTGGGAGGTATTTGATGGCGTGTAAGTCATCACCGCGGGCCATGTGGATGTGGAGGAGGAAATCCTCAATCCATACTGCGGGATCTGTTGTGCCGTCGTATGATTCAATATTTACAGGTTTGAAACCTTCTGGGAATTGATGTTCCATTACTTCGTCTGTGAAGCATATGGGGTGTGCGGCGCCTCTGTATTGGGCTATATCGCGACGCAACTCGAATGGGTCTTGCCCGCTGTGTTCGGCCCGGCCGGATTTGCTTCTGTACCCGGCGTGACGTTTGTCGTCTCGCAGAGTGGTGCGCCCTCGTGATCCGTAGATCGATCTTGAATGCTTTTCCTTGTCCTCCAATATGTCTCGCAGGTCTGGCGTATCTCCCCATGCCTTTTTATTTGAATGGCGTTGGGGTGGAGGCTGAGCTTTTGGTTGGAATGCCTCTCTATCGCGGCCACGAGGTGGCCGATCAGCCGTATCATACACTTCTTCCTCTAGTCGGGGTAGTAACCTGCGCCTTGGGTAACTCTTGGAGGGGCGCTCGAGTTTATATTCCTCGGCCGCAAGGACTTCAGTCCATTTGTCAGCTAGCAGATCTTGATCAGCTTGAAGCTGCTGCTGCTTTTTCTTTAGGCTATTTGCCGTGGCCATAAGCCGGTGCTTGAAGCGCTCTTGTTCGACGGGATCCTCTGGGACGGCAAACTCATCATCGTCGAGGCTTGCCTCGTCTTCGGAGGGGGGGATGTAATTGTCATCCTCCTCCTCTCCGTCTGCCGCTCTCTCAGGAGAGCTAGCTCCTCCATCCTCCTGCTCTAAATCTTGCTGGAGGGGTTTGTTGTTTTCTTCGGTACTATCCAGAGTGTTATTATCTCCTGTGCCGGTATCACCACTATTGCTTTGGCGGGACTTAGAGCGGCGTCGCTGACGTTGGCGTTTGGGTTGCTTCTTGGAGGGGTCATCCTCCGCTATCCCGTCGCCATTGCCTTCTTTGGGTGTATCCACCATGTATATGTCATATGACGAGGTGGCTTTCCAGTGCCCTATAGGTGCTGGTTCATGTTCGTCTCCTACATCGTCGTCCATGCCGTCGATGTCTTCGGAGTCGAAGTCGAGCATGTCGGTTAAATCATCGACAGTGGCTACGAAGTGGGTGGTGGGTGGGCGTCGAATTTCTTCGTCATCCGCATCCCAATCCTGTTGGCCATAATCCGGCCAGGGCTCTCCTGACAAAGAGAGAGACCTTAGTGAATTCAGAATTTCGCCGAAGGGCGAGTGCCGAAAGATATCCGCGGCGGTGAATACCATGATCGGCGCCCCATCGGATTCGATTGGCAGGGGCGCGGGCGGTTCAGAGTCAGAAAAAGAGTCCGGCACCTTGGAGTCACGGGTTGCGCTGGGGATTATGCTGGTGTTAGGCTCGATCACCGTTGAGACTGCAGCCCCTGAGGCGGTGTCTAACCACCCATCCTCGATTGGCGCAGTTGGCTCCGAACTAAGGGTCGGAGCTGATGCGGGCGCGGCCTCTGGGGTACTGTTCGGCGGCAGAGCTAGGTGATACCCATCGCGACAGTGCGGCGCGCCCGGCTGTGGCTCGAATCTGCCGAAGATCAAGTGTCCGCGGATGTCGGCCGTGTAGTTCAAACTTCCAAATCTGACCTGATGGCCAGGGGCGTAGCTTTTAATCTGCTCCAGATGGCCAAGCGAATTAGCCCGCAGTGCAAAGCCGCCGAATACGAAGATCTGTCCGGGGAGAAAAGTCTCACCCTGGACCGCATCGCTATCGATGATAGTAGGAGCCATCAAGCCTAACGGCGACGACACAGAGAAACTCTCAATGAAAGCACTAATGTAGGTGTCAAAACCGGCGGATCTCGGGTAGGGGGTCCCGAACTGTGCGTCTAGGCCGGATGGTAACAGGAGGCAGGGGACATTATGTTTTACCCAGGTTCGGGCCCTCTTGATGGAGGTAAACCATATGTCCTGCTTGATTAATATTGATGATATGGGTAGTACAACAGTAGATCTACCACGAGATCAGAGAGGCTAAACCCTAGAAGCTAGACTATGGTATGATTGTATGTTGTGATTGTTGTCCTACGGACTAAAACCCTTCGGTTTATATAGACAGCAGAGAGGGTTAGGGTTACACAAGGTCGGTTAAAAAGGAGGAGATATCCATATACATATTGCCTAGCTTGCCTTCCACGCCAAGTAGAGTCCCATCCGGACACGAGACGAAGTCTTCAATCTTGTATCTTCTTAGTCTAACAGTCTGGCCAATGGAGATAGTCCGGCTGTCCGGAGACCCCCTAATCCAGGACTCCCTCAGACACGCTCAACACAAAGAAAGAAAGGCAAGAGACAACAAGAAACAACCTCGAGACACAACCTCTCCAAAGAGAGGGCGATGGCCGGAGCCACCTATGTTTGAGTCAATTGGTATGGCACCGCGAAGAACTATCCTTGCGTCCATGACCAAAACTCGTCTTTGAAGCACAAGTACCATCAAAATTGGCTAATGTGGAAGAGTTGATCAATTTATGCATAATGGGAGGGAAGGAGAGTTCATTGAGAGAACAACACTCCCCCTATGTCCATGCCTACATCTAAACAAGACAACAAGTTGAGTATGGTGGGGTGTACAAGGGTTCAAGCAACATTGCTCGAATCATGATATTTAGCTCATGTCTTAACTCGTGAAATCTTGCTCAATCCAACGGCTTCGTGAAAATATCTGCAAGGTTATCATGAGTGTTGACGTAGTTGAGCTCGATCTCCCCTCGCCTAATGTGATCCCGGATGAAGTGATACGAATCTTAATATGCTTCGTCTTGAAGTGTTGCACCGGGTTGAGAGAAATCTTGATGGCACTTTCATTGTCACACCAAAGAGGCACTTTGTCACAAATGACACCGTAATCCTTTAAAGTTTGCCTCATCCATAAGAGTTGTGCACAACAACTACTGGCCGCTACATACTCCGCTTCGGTGGACGAGAGAGACACACAACTTTGCTTTTTGGAAGACCAACTTACCAAAGAGCAACCAAGGAATTGGCACCGTCCAGAAGTAGACTTCCTATCCACTTTGTCTCCCGTCCAATCGGAGTCCGAATACCCTACAAGCTTGAAGTTTGCTCCTCTTGGGTACCATAAGCCAAAGTTTGGGGTATGAGCCAAATATTGAAAGATTCGCTTGACCGCCACAAAGTGACTTTCCTTAGGTGCGACTTGAAACCATGCACAAATTCCCACACTCAACATGATATCCGGTCTAGATGCACAAAGGTAAAGCAAGGATCCAATCATGGAGCGATATACCTTTTGATCCACCGCTTTACCATTGGGATCGATGTCAAGTTGGCACTTGGTGGGCATTGGAGTGGAGGCCGGCTTGACATCACTTAGCTTGAATCTCTTGAGCATGTCTTGAGTGTATTTGGCTTGGTTGATGAAGGTTCCTTCTCTTCTTTGCTTCACTTCGAACCCTAGAAAGAACTTCAACTCTCCCATGGAAGACATCTTGAACTTTGAGGTCATGAGAGCGGCGAATTCCTCATTGAAAGCTTTGTTAGGGGAACCAAAGATAATGCCATCAACATATAGTTGGCATACAAACAACTCCCCTTAGACCTTCTTAGTAAAAAAGAGTGGGGTCGATTAGCCCAACTTCAAACCCACGATCTTGTAACAACTCGGTAAGGTGGTCATACCACGCACGTGGGGCTTGTTTAAGCCCATAGAGTGCCTTATCGAGTTGATACACATGATCGGGAAAGTAGGGATCCTCGAACCCGGGGGGTTGCTTGACATAGACAAACTCATTAATAGGACCATTAAGAAAAGCACTCTTCACATCCATTTGTTGCAACTTAAAGTTGTGATGAGAAGCATAAGCAATCAACAAACAAATAGATTCAAGGCGAGCAACGGGAGCAAAGGTTTCACCGTAGTCGATACCCTCGACTTGGGAGTAGCCTTGTGCCACCAATCTTGCCTTGTTGTGAATGATGGTCCCATGAGCATCTTGCTTGTTCTTAAATATCCACTTGGTTCCAATGACATTGTGGTTCCCCGTTGGCTTTGGCACCAATCTCCAAACCTTGTTGTACTCGAAGTTGTTGAGTTCTTCATGCATGGCATTAAGCCAATCCGGATCTTCGAGTGCTTCATATACCTTTTGGGGTTCAACACAAGAGTCAAATGTGTGACGTTCACAATAGTTTGCCAATTGTCTACGAGTGCTTACCCCCTTTTGAATGCTTCCAAGTACATTCTTCATGAGATGACCCTTGGTGGAGAGCTTGGAAGCAATCTTGGCGGCACGACACTCCAATTCCTCCTCGGTGGTGAGTTGAGGAGTGGTCGCTTGATCATCTTGAGAGACGTCTTGAGCTTGTTCTTGATCTTGAACTTGCTCGGAGGAGAGAACTTGACCTTGGGCATCACTTGGTATGTCAACACCGTCTTGAGCATGATCTTGCCCTTGGTCTTGTTCATGAGGATGAGGGACTTCACTTTGTTCTTCGGAAGCGTGTGGGCCTTGGGTTGGTGATGGCTCCACTTGAGTGGAGCATTGTCCTTCTTCTTCGGCCACAAGGGGTTCCTCAATGGGTAGGATAAAACCAACACCCATTCTTCTTATGGCTTGAGGAGGAATTTCATCACCTACATCACAAGTGCCACTTTGCTCCACTTGGGAGCCGTTATTCTCATCAAACTCCACGTTACACGTCTCCTCAATAAGTCCTGTGGATTTATTAAGGACATGGTAAGCATGAGAGTTTGTAGCATAACCAACAAATATTCCCTCATAAGCTCTAGCCTCAAATTTAGACAACTAAACACCTTTCTTGAGAATGAAAAACTTACACCCGAACACCCGAAAGTACTTGAGGTTGGGCTTGTTACCGGTGAGTATCTCATATGGAGTCTTGTTCAAGCCCTTGCGGAGGTAGAGCCGATTGGATGCGTGACACGCGGTGTTGATGGCTTCGGCCCAAAACTTGTATGGAGACTTGAACTCCGCCATCATGGTCCTTGCCGCATCTATCAACGTCCAGTTCTTGCTCTCCGCAACACCGTTTTGTTGAGGGGTGTAGGGTGCAGAATATTGATGCTTGATCCCCTCATCACTAAGAAACTCATCCAAGGTGTAGTTCTTGAACTCGGTGTCGTTGTCACTTCTTATTGTCAAGATCTTTGCATTGTGTTGACGTTGTGCTTCATTTGCAAAGTCAATGACGGTTTGTTGGGTCTCGCTCTTCCTCTTGAAGAAATACACCCAAGTATATCTTGAATAGTCATCCACAATCACCAAGCAATACTTCCTACCCCCAAGACTATCAAAGGATGAAGGCCCAAAGAGATCCAAGTGAAGGAGCTCCAAAGGCCTCTTCGAGTAAATGATAGACGTGGGAGGGTGAGCCTTCTCATGAAGCTTTCCTTCGATACAAGCACTCCAAGCACGATCTTTAGCAAAACTAACATTCGTTAGTCCACGGAAATGGTCCCCCTTGAGAAGACTTTGCAAAGATCTCATATTGACATGGGCTAAATGGCGGTGCCAAAGCCATCCCACATCAACTTTAGCCATTAGGCATGTCGCGGTCTTAGTGGGTCGCTCCGAAAAGTTAATCACATATTGACCGTTCTCGACATGCCCAACAAAGGCTACTTTAAGAGTCTTGCTCCACAAGAGGGCCACGGTATCAATATCAAAGAAAGTGGCAAAGTCCATTATTGCAAGTTGACGAACGGAAAGTAAATTGTATGCAAGGGACTCAAAAAGGATGACCTTCTCGATCGTGAGATCATGAGAGATGACAACCTTGCCAAGTCCCAATACTTTAGAAGATGAGGCATCACCCCACTTGACATTGGTGGGTATAGATGGAATCTTGTGCATGTCCACCACCAAGTCCTTGCTTCCGGTGATATGATTTGTAGCTCCACTATCGAGCAACCATGATCCCCCAGCGGAAGCAAACACCTACAAGAGATCAATGCTTGGTTTTAGGTACCCATTTTGTAATGGGTCCTTTGATGTTAGTAACAAGGGTCTTAGGAACCCAAATAGACCATTCAATGTACTCATGAGGAGAACCAACAAATTTGGCATAGACATGCCCATCACTAGCACGACATAACACATAAGAAGGATTAAAGTCGCCGGCTTTGTTGGGAGGGGTGGCGTTGCCCTTTTTGACACCGCCACCCTTCACATTGTTCTTCTTCTCCTTGGAAGCACTCTCTCCCTCCTTCACAAAAGTTTGCTTGAGAGGAGGAGGTCGTTTGGTCTTGTTATCCTTCTTCTTGTTCTTGGGCTTGGGTGCGAACCCAATCCCCTCCTTGGCCACAACTTCCTTTTGATTTCTCAAAAGGTCGTTTAGGTTCTTCTCACCTTGTATGCATGACACAAGGCCTTTCTCAAGTTGCTCCTTCAACTTAACATTCTCCTCAATAAGATGCACATGCTCACAACAAGGGTTAGTAGCATTTGCATTATCAATTAACACCATACGAGGAAAAGTGGCTTTCTCCTTGGTTTGCTTCACTTGGAGTTGATCATCAGACTCCTTGAGGGTAGCATGAACACCCTTCAAGACTTTGTGAGCCTTGTCGAGAATGTCAAACTCCTCTTTGAGTCTAGAAAGATCAACCCCAAGCTTTGCCTTCTCAGAGTTTAGCACACGAGAAACAACAAGCGCATGATTAAGATCTTTCTTTAATTTAGCATGATCATCATTGTGAGACTCCTCAATAGCTAAACGAAGACCACACTCTTCCTCAAGAGCATTGGAAAGATCCGAAATCTCATCGGCATAGTCACGACTATGCCCCTCCATCTTAGAGATGGTATCTTCGTGATCCTCGATCATGTCATTGGCTTCACCAAGTTGTTCCAAGAGAGCAACAAAGTGCTTCTTGGATTTACCCTTGAGTTTACCCATAAAGGCCTCAAACTCATTCACCTCCACATTAGTTCCCACATGTTCATCAATGCTATCCGTCCAAGAAGGATGATTAATGATGGTAGTTTTGATGTTGGGGGTTACCTTGTTGGTGGCTTTAGCCATGAGGCACTTGGCAGTGATGCTCTCATTGGGTGAGTCGAAGAGAGACACCCGTGGAGTCGTCGCAATGGCAACGGAGGCCATGGCAACCAACTCACCATCTTCATCATCGTCATCATCCTCATTGTACTCTTCTTGTACCACCAATACCTTGGGAGGAGTCTTCTTGGTGAAGTTGCTCTTGTTGGGGAACGACTTGGCCTTGTCCTTTCGGATGAGCTTGCCACCATTGTCTTCCCTCTTCTCATAAGGGCACTCCGCAACAAAGTAGCTTACATTGCCACAATTGAAACAAGTCCTCACTCGTTGCTTGCCCTTTGCGCCACTTGAATTGTTCTTGTTGAAGTTGGGCCTTGAGTTCTTCTTGCTCCAAAATTGCCTTGAAGCAAGGGCCATGTGTTCATGATAGGCATACTTCGTATCTTTGAGGTTGCTCTCCTCTTCTTCCTCTTCATCCTCTTCCTCCATACTAACCTTGGCCTTTAGACCAAGGTTGGGTTTCTTTACTCTTTGAGAGCGAAGTACCGCATTGTCATCGATCTTGTCCAAGATGCTCATAGCAACGAACTCATCCAACACATCACTTGAGGACAAGGTGTGGAAGTCCGGCCTTTGACGAATGACAGAGGACATGGCTTTGTGGTAGGGCATCATTGCCTTGAGGAATTTGCGCTTGATCCAATTTTCATCTGTGTCCTTGCTTCCATGATCTCGGAGCGAGACCGCGAGTTTGGTTACCCTCCGATAGAGCTCACGAGGTTCTTCATCTTCTTTCATTGCAAACTCATCGGCTTCATCTTGAACCACTTCATAGTTGGAGCGTTGAATGCTTGCGCTTCCCTGGTACAGGGAAACCACTTGGCGCCAAGCATCTTTAGCCAAGGAGTAGGGCCGGAGATGAGGACGGTCTTCGGGTGGGATAGCTTCTTGAATGATGAAGAGAGCATTCTCATTGAATTGATTATCCACGGCTTCTCTAGGAGTGAAGTTGCTTCGGTCATGCGGATAGAAACCTTCTTCAATGATTCTCCAAAGGTTAGTGTTCACATGATTTAAATGATGCTTAAAACGATAGACCCAAGAATCAAATTCTACATTCTTCTCAATCTTAGGGGTTGGGCCGGCATGATTCAAATGAGTGGAAGGGAGAGGTCCACCATAGACAAGTGGAGGTTCCACATGGGAAAAGATGTCGGTGCCACTTTTACCACTAGAAGGAAGGGCTTTATCGCTAGTAGCTTCCCCCTTGTCGGAGGTAGCATCCGTCACCTTGTTGGCGGGATCACCCACTTTCAACGGTGCGGTGGAAAGTTTAAGCCCTTCTAAGAATTCATTAAACATGCCTTTGACCTCGGTCTTCATGGAGGTTTTCAATGTGTCCAACGCCACATTGAACTCCTCACAAGAGACCGCGGTTCCCCCATCTCCCGTAGAAGATACCGTATTTGCACCGGAGTGCTCCTCCTCACCTTCTACGACGTCAACCATACTCTTCGGACGGTAAAGTCCTTAATAAAGAGACGAGGCCCTGATACCAATTGAAAGGATCGATATAGTTGACTAGAGGGGGGTGAATAGGAAACTAACAATTTTTAGCTTTTCTTTAACAATTTAAACTTTGCATCAAAGTAGGTTGTCTAGATATGCAACTAAGTGAGCAACCTATATGATGCAACAATGATAAGTACACAAGCAAGCAAGAGATATAACACAAATAAGCTTGCACAAGTAAAGGCACGAGATAACCAAAAGTGGAGCCGGTGGAGACGAGGATGTGTTACCAAAGTTCCTTCCCTTTGAAGGGAAGTACGTCTCCGTTGGAGCGGTGTGGAGGCACAATGCTCCCCAAGATGCCACTAGGGCCACCGTATTCTCCTTACGCCCTCACACAATGCGAGATGTTGTGATTCCACTATTGGTGCCCTTGGAGGCGGCGACCGAACCTTTCCAAACAAGGTTGGGGCAATCTCCACAACTTAATTGGAGGCTCCCAACGACACCACGAAGCTTCACCATAACGGACTATGGCTCCGCGTTGACCTCAACCGTCTAGGGTGCTCAAACACCCAAGAGTAACAAGATCCGCAAGGGATCAGTGGGGGGAATCAAATTTCTCTTGGTGGAAGTGTAGATCGGGGCCTTCTCAACCACTCCCGAGCAAATCAACAAGCTTGATTGGCTAGGGAGTGAGATCGGGCGAAAATGGAGCTTGGAGCAACAATGGAGCTTAGGGTTGGAAGAGATGGTCAACTAGAGGAAGAAGACACCCCTTATATAGCTGTGGACAAAATCCAACCGTTATCCACCTAACCAGCCCGCGACTTGTGGTACTACCGCTCCTAACCAGCGGTACTACCGTAAGGCCATGCGGTACTTCCGCCCCTGACTAGCGGTACTACCGCAAGGCCATGCGGCACTACCGTGAGGGACCGCGGTACTACCGAGCAGCGGCAGGAGCTAGGACAGACCTGTAGCACAAGGGCTGAGGGCGGTACTGCCACAGGCGTGGTACTACCGCTCCCCCTTGCGGTACTATCGCAAGGCAGGAAACTCCTAGCCTGGGAAGAGCGAGGATGAATAAAAATACATCCGTGCCTACTTTTGCTGGAAAATAGACGATGCAAAAATCCGACATAGTACTACCGTTGAGGAGCGGTACTACCGCTTGGCAGCTGAGCCAGGCCGCGCGCGGTAGTACTGCGCACGTGGTGCGGTACTACTGTGGAGGCGCGGATGTGAAAAATTACATCCGCCCCTACTACCGCGAAGAAGCGGCACTTGGCCTGGGGGCCACGGTACTACGGCTCCGGAGGAGCGGTACTACCGTGGGCTCCTGTGGTACTACCGCGCCAAAGTACGGTACTACCGCTGGTGCATGCGGTACTACCGCTCCAGGGAGCAATACTACCGCAAGCCCAACATCAGCAACCAGGACAAAGGAAAGAGGATAAACGGAGGATGCTCCAATGTGTATGGGAAAGGTGGAGACAAGGAAGAAAATGTGTACGTGATGATTCCACCCGAACCTTTCCGACACGGACCCCCTCTTAATAGTACGGCTTTCCTACGACTCAAAACCACCAAAAAGAAACCTAGAAAAATGCCGTCTTCAATAGTCTTCGAGGGGCACCAAATCGTCTTGTGCCTAGCGATGAAACGTTTGGGAAACTCAAGGCACACGATTAGTCTGCAAAAGCATTGTCATCAATCACCAAAACACCTTAGGGATAAATATGCCCTTACAACTGGCACATAGAGGGAATCAGACTCGAACACGTCTGAATCAGGTGCCATCTCGGACATAGGCTGCAAGTCCTCGACAAAATATGGAGCAAACTGGTTGTACACTACAAGGGCCTGACTAAGATCTTGCGTCTGCGTGGTCATGTCCTACAATCGTAGCACGCATTGACAGTGAGCATAGCACACAACATACCGGACAATCCATGAAAGTAGGAGCATACATGTACATGGTTCATCATTATGATAGCAAGCATATGCTTCATCACTATCATACTAAGCATACATGTACATGGTTCAATACTATCATAGCAAGCACATGACCACCAATAGCTACAAATCACATATCTGAGTATGATTCAACACAAGCACAAGGTTCAACTTCAAACTCTACAACTAATCTAGCCTACCGCATGCTTGAACATCTAGCCCTACCACAAATTGTAACTGCAACATAGCAACCAACCATATCAGCTCACAGATCAGACCACTAATCAACCATGCATCTAGATCAAATTCTAGCTGCAGCTCAGATCTAGTTAGAAGGAACAGAGAGAAAGGGGGATTGAACTCACAGAGGCCATGGCTCCAGCTTGAGGATGAGTGGGGATGGTGGTGGAAGATGAACGCCGGCCGGTGAAGAAGCTCCGACGCCGTGGACAGCCGGCCGAGAAAGATGTGCCGCTAACCTGCTCGTCGGTGCCGATGCGCGTCGGCGGGAAAGCGCGAACGGAGGAAGAATGGTGGCGGGAGTTGGGGCGGTGAGGGAGGGGCTAAATAGGGGGTGGAGCGGCGGGAGGTGAGCCGAAATCCTCCCGCCGATTTTTCGGCGACGCGGGCGAGCTCACGCCATCTCCCCTGCTCGCACGAGGGGAGTAGCGCGTCGCCCTCCCCTGCCTCGCCCTGGCCAGGCTCGCGAGCTACTGCCGATTCGTGCGTTGCTCTTGGGCCTAGCCTGGACGTGCTTTAAGCTTCGTGCGATGCGGGCCGCACAGTGAATGCAGGAAACTAAACGAACCAAATTCTTCCCGCCCGGGCCAGGCTGGGCCTCATGCGGGCAACCAAACACGTCCTATATAAATCACACACAAAGGAATTTGTGATCTCATCTCCACAATTCCTCGCTATGAAGCACACAACAGCCACTAGTACCAGAAAAGTGGAGCCATGGCCGACCGCGGGAAAAAGATAGTGGAATGTAGCTTGGCATGTGCACATTAAATCATGGTATTCGTACCTAGAAGTTTGGTCATGCATCGAGCCAAGGCTAATAGGCAACGGCTCATATGAGACCACAATTAATATTCAATCGGTATGCTGAGTAAGGACCGAAGAATGTAAAGAAGAACATATTGTAATAAATTCAATCCTTTAATTATAATATTGAAAATATGTTCTAGGTCGATCTAGTAGATTAATTATCCAGTTTGTACACTAACTCGGCAGTTTTTCTATAGGATATCTGATATTGATCATGGCATTTTTAATAATTGGAATAAAATACTATGATTTCCTTGGTCTGGTGATTATTTGTTATTTGTAGATTAAGTCACCAATTAACTTGTGTGTGATGCTATATAAGGAATGTTGAGTTAAACGTTTTTTTTAATTGTGGCATCTTTTTCCAATCAAATAAAAGTTTACATTTTTAAAACAGTTACTTATTTGGAATAATGTTATATTAGGGCTTGCGATGGGGCGGTCATCTAGTGGTTCGACGCGGAGGTGCACAATGGGTGTCGTGGCACAGTTGAGGTGGCGGTACCAATCTAGGTCTAGATGGGTCGCATCCAGCTCTGGTTTCCTGTGTGGGCTTCAGCTTTCGCGACGAATGCGGAGCTCGGTTGTGATGTGATGTTTGTTGGTGTTGGCTCGCCTCCATGGTGGCGGTGTGAGTCGATCGGAGAGCTCGGTTTTGAGTAGGCCAATGTGGGCATTGTTGTTTTTTTGTCGTTGTTTTTTTTTCTCTACGTGGTTTTGGCCTAGTTTCCCTAATACATCGGGCCATTATGTATTTTTGTTTTCCCTCTTAATGAATTCGGCATAGCTCCTGCCTATTTATATCTATACCTACTAATAATGCAAGGTGCACTTGTCTGATATTTCGATCCCTTCACTCAAATTATTAATTTTGATTTTTTTCCTATGGATAATTAAAATTTGTTGGTCCACGAATGAGATTTTCTTTCGAGGTGGTACTAAACTGTATCAGCATGAAGCAACGATAGTATGGGTTGTGTGTCTTTGACCTAACCAGCCCATCGCTTTGCTGCCTTAGATAAGCCCAATGAAGCCATTTTATTTGCATGTAATAAAGGAGCCAAAAAAATTCATAATCACCGCACGCATGCTGATGTTTCGTAAATAGCCATCCTGCACTGGGCCATGTTGCTTTGCATTGCAGGGACTACACTTATGGGTTGCCAGTCACGTAAGTGGGCTTTTGAGAGACGCGGAAATAAGACTGACACTATGGGAATCGAACTCAGAACCTCTTCCATCGGCTGCACCTACCAACTCAGATAGCATTTTTCACATTAAATACTCCCACCTCGCTATTGTAAAGTGGTTGCCACTGTTCCCTCAAAAAAGTGGTTGCCACTGGTTAATATAAAACACCCGGGGAATCGGCAAACACACGGTGAGAATAGAGGAAAGCAGCATCCTCATGTTTGTGGCGAGACGCGAGACAGAGATTGTATAGGCTAGATATGATATTTAAACAGGTGGGATAATTGAAGGGAAGGATTGTGGGCTGGATAGAATATTTAAATGGGTGGGATAATGAAACGAGGGATTAAGTGTCAGCAGAATTGAGTGGCAACCACGAGAGTGCAAGAAGGTAATTAAATAGCACAGGTGCGACCTGATGCGGAGGCTGGTGCATGGAGAAGATGAGGAGGCATGCGGAAGCAAGTTGTGAGATGTTGAGATTGCTTGACGGGGGAAGCAACAAGTCGGACATGTAGAAGCGAGAGCTAGCTTTGCATGCAGTTGTCGCCTGGTTATTATGGCCATACACGCATAGCTTGTTGATGGATTTTTTGCAGGATGCGCAAGGTAGCTGATTGAGAAGTTCTTCTAAGATAATTGATCTATGTGATGTCCTACCGACTGAAAATTGATTAGGATATAAGTAGTACATGGACAATATTTGTGTGGTCTTTGCAGGCTGAGTACGAATTCAACTCAAGGTCTTCACGTCTATGGTGTGTGTGCACTCTCTTTTACTGAGTCACATAATGGTAGAAGCAAACCTTACACCAAAAATGACTATAAGGTGAATGCTTTTAGGAAATCCGTGATAACCCCGTAACATTTTTAGCTTCCGAATGGCCTTTTAGAAGTCGTTATCTTATTCTTGTATATATCCTAAAGTTCTTTTAATCTCTACCATATCTCCATAGCCTGATTCTTAAGTCAGCACCACGAGGGTGTGGAAATATCAGGATTTTTTCCACTCCCATTACAAGGCATGGGCATTTGTTACGACGTTAAGCGCGGGCCTACTGCTGTACTGGTGAGATCCATGTGGAGGGATCGCATGCTCTCTTGGATTCTTGGTCGATCGATGTGGATATGTACAGTCGACTTGTTCAACCATTGACTGATGTGATGTAAATAGGTAATCATGCATGCTAGTATTAATTTGATCCTGCCGTCCCATGCATATTATACATACATATGAGTAGCAGGCTGTCCAGATATATACGCGCGCTCTGCAGGCTGCCCACATCACAAAGACTTTGTTCCTGCCCAACCATGTAATAATCTATACATAAATAAATGTATGGCAAGATCTCCCTATAAATACTAGCCTTCTTCACTCCTTAAATATCGCACAATCCAAGCAGCAAAGCAACCAATTCCAAAGCTCGACTGCTAGCTAATTTACTCTACCGAGGAGAAAGCGAAGAGACATGGCCATTCGAGTGTTGCTCCTTGCAGGAGCTCTCCTGGCCCTGGCATGCTCGCATGGCGCCACCGCCTCCGACCCCAGCCTTCTCCAAGACTTCTGCGTCGCTGACAAAATGTCTCCAGGTACATGCCCTCTGCTGATATACTCCATAGAATTGTAGCTAAGCAATCCCCTATCTCCGTTTATCTAACAAGAATGTTTCCACCTACACAGTGCATGTCAACGGACTGGCTTGCAAGGACGCGAAAGAAGTCACGGCCGAGGACTTCTACTTCTCTGGCCTCCACGTGACCGGCAACACGACGAACAAGCAGGGCTCTGCGGTGACCGCCGTCAATGTCGCACAGATCGGCGGACTGAATACCATGGGTGTCTCCCTTGTTCGCATCGACTACGCGCCGTTTGGCCTCAACCCTCCCCACACCCACCCGCGTTCCACCTAGATTCTGACCGTGCTAGAGGGCTGTCTACACGTCGGGTTCGTGACGTCAAACCCCGATAACGAACACTTTGAGAAGGTTCTCAACAAAGGAGATGTGTTTGTGTTCCCTAAGGGCCTCGTCCATTACCAGAACAATAATGGCACGACCCATGCAGTGGTTCTTGCGGCGTTGAGCAGCCAGAACCCTAGAGTGATCACGGTAGCCAACGCGGTGTTTGGAGCGGAGCCTTCCATTCCGGCTGGTGTTACTACTAAGGCCTTCCAGGTGAAGAAGGGCACGGTGGATTGGATCCAAGCACAATTCTAAGTTGTGTTCGCACGAGTGCGGTTTGCTTGTCCGTTGAGTTGATCAGTACACTTTTGTATTTAGATTATTTAAATTTGCATTGCATTAAATTATTTTTATAACATTGTAAGTCGTGGATATTGTGTCCTCACCGATGTATGTTTTTTTCCTGTTTAATGTTGATGTGTTGTGGGACACACCCCTATTGACTATTGTTTTTTCGTAGGTAAATTGTACTATCTTCTGTAATATTGATGTGTTGTGGGACACATCCCTATTGTTTATTTTGAAGGTAAATTGTTCTTTTCCTGCATAACTAGCACAGTGGCCCTTGCAAATGTGCGGGCGCCACCTGTATCGTTATGAAATTGTTGAAAAGTAATGTTTTTGATATTCTATTGTCAATGCTAAATTAAATATCATAAAAAAGCAAACTTATTAAAGGTCTCTTTGGTATGCAGGATTTTAAAACATAAGAATTTGATGCAAGTTCAAATAGAGGACTGGAAAGCACAATAATTTTGTAAAAAAAAATTATTTCAATAAATGTCAAGCCATGATAACTCCATTTGTTCAGAAATTTATTGCAAATTAGATTTTTGCAAAATCAAACTTTGTAAACTTCGACCTAAGTTTGTAGAGAAAATTGTCAACATTTACAATGCCAAATCATTACCATTAGATCACGAAATATATTCATATGGTATATATTCGGTACTGTCTATATGTAATGGAGTAAGTACAATTATGATTTTCTTATGCCACTGAAGACATCAATGTTATTATTATTGTGCATTATATTTTTGAAATAAATATGACTGAACTAATGTATATAGAAAGATGGATATCACATTGGTTGCTCTCACATCATGCATTACGTACACCTAGCTGGTACCTCAAGCCCTCTTGAGAACCTTTTGAAATCCCTGACCTTTTAAAAAAATAAATGGTAAACCAAAGGTTTTCCTGGGATAAATGTTTGTTGGCTCTTGATTTGGTCTTCCAACTATTAGACCGGATAAGTTTACTGTCATCCTTTAATACTTTGTATGGAAGTTTCTTCTAGTGGGTTTCACCATTTAAATTTTTTGACCAATGTGGCACCTTTGTGTAAGTCACATCACACAACTTTTAAGTTTTAAAAGGGCTTTCAATATGAAAAAACAACCATATGTTCTTGAAATAATGAAAGTATAAAAGAGCATACAAATTTGACAAAATTAGCAAATGTGGTTTTCATTAAATCCCCAATTTTTAATTTATTCTAAAGTTCTTATCATTTGCTTTACCTTTCGGTAGTTTAGGATTTTGGTAAATAAGATAAAAATATCAATATTTGAAATAATTTTTGAAGTAAATTTTTATGTGTGCACCACATAAGATAAAACTACCTTTGTAATAGTGAAAGCCACTTTGAGGAAGAAAAATTTATAGAATGTCGGGATTTGAGGGGTCAAATGTAATTGATTTAAGATGTTCTGCACTCGCCCAATAGTTGAGAGAATAAAATTATTTTTTCATTTCAAACAGTCACCACATAATTACAGGAATATTATGGAGTTCAAATTCTAATTTGATCCATGGTTCGATGAGAGATATATGGGGGGTGAATAGTAGCCAATTTAATTGGAATCTGATATGGCCAAACCTCCCTATCAACATTGAATTTGTCTTATTCAATTATTTATTTTATCTCTGCATTGAATTCGAGTTTGATATTGGCACACACACACACATGTTGTATCTGTGTAGTGATTTTATTTAGAATATGCCACAACTTTTATGGGGTTATTTCAAGGCAGTGAGTATTGGATGCAAACCCGAATCATGAGAGTTCTTGATCACATATATGTATTGTTTTGTGATTGAATTGGTAAATGTATGACTTAAATGATTTTTTGAGTGGTCAATCAGAAAAATAAAATACTTCACAGGTTATACGTTTAATAATGAGCAATAGAAAACAAATGATATTACATGGACCAAAGAATTTTCCATGACATTGGCCTCCAATTCTTTAAACACATACACACTTGGCATGTTCCACTTTTTCTCAATCTACACCACAAGAAAGGGACAGGTGAAGCTAGCTAGAAAATTAAAATATTTGGGTTGGAAATTGCACTGGCTCATGGAAGTACCATTCACATGGCTCCCGCAAGCGGTCTAGCCTCATGCTCATGACTTTGTTCTTGAATCATGCAATATTGAGGATATCACTTATCGTTAGCGTCTCAGTCGACCGAGGGTTAGAGATTAATCAGAAATCAGACGATTAATCGATTTTATCGGTTGACTATTAATCGGCCATTTTTTTACATATCCCAGGTTTCCAACATTAAAATATGCTATACTCAGGAAAAAAAACTATATTGGACAAAAGTGTTACCTTGATTCTTTGCCTTTGAATTCTAATACAATGATAAACAAAGCAGGACAGTTGTACATATTACATAACAAGGTCCGCAGAACACAAATAAACATAGTTCTTGCACACATAGTGCTAGAAATAGGCCCCCGTTTATTGGTATATTCCTGAAAAATTGCTTATCAGAGCGATAAATCAGTCCAAAAGATAAATGGTGATGATATGGCATAATCTTATCGGTCACTCACCGATTAGGGATAAATTGGATGATAAATTGTTGAATCGGCTGATATTTTGAATAGTGGAATCATGCATGACTATGGTAAGAAAAACCCATGTGAAAAAACTATGCATGCAACCAAGGAAGTCATGATCTGGATAACAGAAAGATGAAATTGTGATCTCATTTCCACGGTTCCTCGCTTTGAAGCATGCAACAGCAACCAGGACCAAAAGTGGAGCCATGGCTGACCGAGGGACAAAGATCATGGCATATAGCTTGGCATGTTCTCATTAAATCATGGTGTTCATACCTAGAAGTACGGGCATACGTCGAGCCAAGGCGAATAGGCAATGGCTTGTATGACACCATAGTTCATATTCGGCGCTATGTTGAGTAAGGACGGATGAATGTAAAGAATAACATGTTGTAATAAAGTCAACCTTATAAGTAGATTATTAAAAATATTTTCTAGGTCTAGTAGATTAATTATCCAGTTTGTATACTAACTTGGCAATTTTTCTGTAAGACATCTGATATTAGGACCTTGAGTTAAGGTTTTAAACGTGGCATTTTTAGTTGGAATAAAATACTATGATTTCCTTGGTCTAGTGATTAAGTTTTTGTTTATACATTAAGTCTCCAATCAACTTGTGTGCGATACTATATGAGATATGTTGAATTAACGTTTTTAATTGTGTCGACATTTTCCAATGAAATAAAAGGTTACATTTTAAAAAATAGTTACTTATTTGGGTCAGCTAGACAAATTATCCAGTGTATCGGCCAAGTCATCAATTTTCTTGTAGTAATATTATATTAGGATGTTGACTTAAAGTTCTAATTTTATTGTGGCCAGATTAGTCATTTGTATACAATATTCCTAGCTAACAAAGGTCTCATACAATCACATGTATATGTAACAATAACATCAATCATTTATTTATGCCGGCGATGATGTTGAACGCCATCTATGGACTTGTGAGCAGATGCGGATATCATGCTAGAATAATCAAAATTCTTGTCCAACACAAATTGCTATTAGTCTATGTGAGAAGAAGTACTCACTTTTTTTTTCAAATAATTAGTACTCAGTTTAGCTATGCGTGTAGCCAACTGTATCATTCTTTTTTTAAGGATCAAGTGTGTCCTTCCTAATTAATCATTATAAGTCAGATACGTGAGATATAACTAAAAGAAAGATACGTGAGATGTAATAGTAGTTTTTTATGTTTCTTTGGAAGGGACGTGAGATATAGTAGTTTTTGTTTGTTTGTTTGAAGGGACACGTAGATAGATGTATGGAGCATAAGCAAGATCATCCGCTCAGTTGTAGTTTTTTTATTTGCAGAGATTGTTTTCTTTTGGTTAATTAAGTCATACATGCAGGGTATATTTCATAACTAATTGTTAGCTTTGGATCCATCAATGTTACGTGCAGTTACGTAAATCTAATGTTTATATTTTTAATGATCCGCCAAATTAATGGTCGGATGTCTCTAATTTTTTTATGAAATTTTATAGCCTATTTTTCCTTTTTCTGGTTGGCCCATCAAGTATTTTTTAAAATATAAAGATAGATGTGTTGACATGAGGGAGCCCATAAACATCCTTCCAATAAGCCTCTTGTATATGCATTTAGAAAATAATAATCATAAGGATGATGACGTAGCAACCTTATATGTGCTAACAACTAAGATCACCTATGATAATGCATTATCAATATACCAAAATGTAAAAGTTGTAGAATAATCACAAGAAAATAATCTTGAGAACCGCTACTGTTTAAAAAGTTCACAAGTACTATTTAGGAGAATATCTATAGAAATATTAAGCTCCCATGACTTGAAGCGTTCTGATGCTTCGGGAGTTGTGGGGTTGCTGAGGGGGCCGTCCTGTAAGGTTGTGTCAGTTTAGTTTTATCTCTCCTTCTCTTTTTTCGCATTTTAATTCTTGAGTGCTTATTAAAATTTGTGAACACTAAAAAAATATTTCTTATCAGATTTTTTCAGATTCATTAATATTTATTACTCCTTCGTACATATATATTATAAGGCCTAATGCATTTTTTGAGACTAACTTTGACTATTGATAAAATTAATAGTATATGAGATGTATAATGTTAAAATTATATCGTTGGAAGCTCCTTTCACGTACAAATTTGATGGTATGCTTTGTGTAACTAGCATGTCATATATTATTGGTCTTACATGTGGTTAAAGTTAGCCTCAAAAATGCATTAGGCCCTATATATATGAATAGAGGGAGTACATTAACGGATATTTTAAAGTTCACAATCATCCTTAAAGTCTGTGAACATTTTTAAAATTTGAAAACTTATTTAATATGCAAACATTTTTTTAGAATTCATGAATATATTTTTAATCCGTGAATGTTTTCTAAAATTCATGGTTTTGTAAGTATGCAATATATTTTAAAATCCATGAAGATGTTTTATTTAAACTAACTTTTTTCAAATAAGAAAGATAGACGAATTTTTCTGAGCTAGCGATGGCATGGGCGGTATAAAAAGCTAAACGAGCAAGAGGAGCCAGGAGGCAAGCTGAGTGAGCAAGAGATTCATGGGTCGCCCCATGTGAGCATTATAGCATCAATTCATGGTTGCAATGTTGAATAGAAGCTCCCAAGAGGCTCAAATGATCACCACCGGCTAACACCAAGACCAAAAAGTGTAAAGACACCATAACAACGCACTAAACAACTCTATTCTACTCTAGGAAAAAATATTGCCTCCAATAGCAACCCGACACGATATCTGAACGGAAAAACACCGTAAGGACATAATTAAATCACAAGTCAACACTGATAAAGTCCAAACAATCGATTGCGATAATCTACTAGATATAAAAGAGTTAATCCCATGAGTGAAGAATGGCGTGGTGAAGCACGTCTTAGCCTCTAGTTACATTGTTTAAGCTCATCGCCTCATCGGAGAATGTTGTAACCCAAGTGTTTGGAGCCATCTCCTCTAATCAAGCATGAGCTTTTGGGCGGTCAATCTTCATCTTCTCCATGTTCCCCTCCCAAGTAGATACTGAAGTCAATATTGCAAGTTTTCAAAAGACCGTTCTTCATGTTCTCTCCCCTGTGTACCTTATTTAGAATCTCATAGAGATGTATAACACAGAGTTTGTGCTCATATTCACTGAACACTGGCTAAACAACTTTAATCAGCCCTTGCATAAACATATATCATTACAACATCATAACTAGTTGATGATGGAGAAGTTGGAACTAAAGACGCTCACGCTAACGCAGAACTGCTTAGCAGTGGCGGCACAAAATAACTACCGGTGGCGGGCGCCCGCCACTAGTATTTAGGTTACCATTGGCGGGCCTAAAGTACCACCCTCCACTGGTAATCTAAATACCAATGGTGGATATTGGGCCCGTCACTTGTATTTAGGACACCAATGGTGGGCATAGTTTTGTGCCCGCCGGTGCTAAGGTTTACAGGAACCCGAAAAAAAAACAGGATGGGCCGAGAAAGCCCGCACCCACGGGGTCGTCAACATCCATGTGTGTAGGGGATGCCCATGACGTAGCCACCATAGTCTCGTCATCGTTGTAGCGGACGCCACTGACAAGCATGATGTCATTGTAGCCAGCCACTGCTGACGTGCACTGCTGTTGTCGGTGCCCACAACAGGATCCGGCAGCCGCTGACCGGCATGAACATCATATCAATTTCACATTCACAATGAGTAATGTTTTGATTTCACATTTATTTCAAAAACTAACACTATGTCCATTCACAGGGAACGGACAACAGTAGCAATATAGATCGAAGAAATCCATGTGAATTTTGAAAACAAGTTTTGCATTAACTGAATACTAGCAGCAGCAACCTAGCAGCAATCTATTTCAAAAACCTAAAACTAGATGCAATTACATACCTTTCCCCTTAGAAAGGACTTTGGCATGCTCTGCTGGATTCTTGGTCAATCGATGTGGATATGTACAGGCGACTTGTTCAAGCATAGACTGCTCTGATGTAATCATGCATGCTATATATTAATTTGATCCTGCCGTCCCACATACATACGTATGGGTAGCAGGCTGTGTCCAGATATATACACGCGCTCTGCAGGCTGCCCACACCACAAAGACTTGTTCCTACACCCAATCATGTGTATCTAAACATACATAAATGTATGGCAAGATCTCCCTATAAATACTAGCCTTCTTCACTCTATAAACATCGCACAATTCGAGCAGCATAGCAACCAATTCCAAAGCTCAACTGCTTGATATTTTACTCTAGCGAGGAGAAAACAAAGAGACATGGCCATTCGAGTGTTGCTCCTTGCAGGAGCTCTCCTGGCCCTTGCATGCTCGCATGGCGCCACCGCCTCCGATCCCAGCCATCTCCAGGACTTCTGTGTCGCTGAAAAGACATCTCCAGGTACAACATACACACTGATAAAGTCCATATAACTGTAGTTAAGCTTAAGCAATCACTCAATTCGACTATCTTATATGAATGCATCTACCTACGCAGTGCGTGTCAACGGACTGGCTTGCAAGGCCGCGAAAGAGGTCGTCGTCGAGGACTTCTACTTCTCCGGCCTCCACGTGGCCGGCAACACGACCAACAAGCAGGGCTCCGCGGTGACCGCCGTCAACGTCGCACAGATCGGTGGGCTGAACACCATGGGCGTCTCCCTCGTCCGCATCGACTACGCGCCGTTCGGCCTCAACCCTCCCCACACTCACCCGCGTTCCACTGAGATCCTTACTGTGCTAGAGGGTTGCCTGCATGTCGGTTTCGTGACGTCGAACCCCGAGAACAAACACTTTGAGAAGGTTCTCAACAAGGGAGATGTGTTTGTGTTTCCTAAGGGCCTCATCCATTACCAGTACAACAACAGGACTACCGGTGCAGTAGCTATTGCGGCACTGAGCAGCCAAAACCCTGGAGTGATCACGATAGCCAACGCGGTGTTTGGAGCCGAGCCTTCCATCCCGGCTGGTATTACTACCAAGGCCTTCCAGGTGGAGAAGAGCACGGTGGATTCGATCCAGGCACAGTTCTAAGTTTGTGTTCCCACGGGTGTGCTGTCGAGTCGATTGTACTGCTTTGTGTTTAGATTCAAATTTGCATTGCATTACATTCTTTCTATAATATTGTAAGTCGAGGATTGTGTCCTCATTGGTGTGCTTTTTTCCTGTTTAAAAAAATGTTGATGTGTTGTGGCACACACCCCTATTATTTATTCTAAAAGTAAATTGTTTTATCTTGTGTAATGTTTGTTTACGGAAGTAATACTTTATCTTATGTAATGTTTTCTTGAAGGGTTATCTTGTGTAATGTTGGTGTGTCGTGGGGCACCTTGTTGTTTATTACAAAGAAAAAAAATCCTGTGTAATGTTGACCGCAAGGAGCCCACACATCCTTCCAAAATAAGTCCCTTGTAAATGCATCAAAATATAAAACAAAATCCTAGTGATGATGATGATGATGATGATGCAACCTTATATGTGCTAAAAATAGGATCCCCTATTTAGTTACAGGATAATACATTATCAGTATACCAAAATGCAAAAGTTGTTAGAATAACCACAAGAAAAGAACCTTGAGATTCGCTACCGTTTAAAAATTAAATTTTGCGAGCTCACCGGAGAAAAACCTAATCTAAGTGTTTGAAGCCATCTCCTCTAACCAACCATGAGGTTTTGGGCATTCAATCTTCATCTTCTCCATGTTCTTCTCCCGAGTAGATACTGAAGTCCATACTGCACATTTTCGATACATTGTTCTTCATGGTCTCTCCCTTGTGTACCTTGTTTAGATACTCGTAGAGATGCATAACACAAAATTAGTGCTCCTATTCATTGAACATTAGCTGAAAAACTTTAATCGGCCCTTACATACACATATATCATTACAACATGATAACTAGTCTTGATGATGGACAAGTTGTTACCAAAGATTCTCACGTTCTATTTGTCACTCATTATAGTGTACAAAGAAGTATTGATCATGTTATTAGATCAAGTTTCAGGTTTGCCAATAATAACAATCCCAAGTGTTATAACACTGCCACCTCCACTATTGCCCCGGAAGTGGAAACATGCAATCACTGGGATCAATCCCAACAACACATAGCAATTGGCCCGAAACTTGTTCTTTATTTGTGTGTCATCTATGACTAGCATGCATCCAAAGATATATACAAGGTGCTAAAAACACACTCTACAACTTCAGAAGGTATGAGCTCATAATGTTGCTTCTCCTAAACTCTTCACCATAATCCCATAGCAACTTGGCTCATCCCCACATACTTCAAGTGTAGATCCCCTAGCCCTCCCTAGATTCCATCCTTGCATGACACATTTTATACTCCTTTTGAACAATGTTAGCAAAGGACTTGAGATTGTTATCCTCATCATCTCTAGACTCTTCCAAATATAGTTTTCTACGAAGAAAGGTGTTGTTAGTTCAATTACATCCCACGATCTTTTATAGTTGCGCTCATCAACCAATCTCTTTACTGCAAATGCGCTAGTCATGTTGTCCTTTGTTGCAATGAATCTCTAAGGGAATCCTTCGTGAAAATGACAATTGAATCTCTCACTATTATTACTTCTCTTGTGTATATGCACTCTATTCCTCATTTATAATTTTTTGTTGCAGTCCTTACTAGTTCAACAGGGGAAAACTCCACATCCATATTAGCTTCAAGGTTGAAAGACTTGAAATTGTGCATATCTTGCACATTGTCCATCATCATCCTTTTTCTTCATTCTTGTTTGGTCATTATCTTCCTATGGCAGCTCTAGGTTTACTTCTTCTAATGCATCAACACCAGGTTCATCTTGCACCTCTAGTGCATCCTTCCATCCCTTTCCACTAGATCATCTTGCATATCTTCATCTACATTCTTATGCTAAAGTTCGCAATCCTCCTCAATGCCATAAACATTGTCCACAAACTGATAACTAGAGCTATCTACCTACTTCTCAGTACCTTCAATTTGTGTTTATTCAGCATTGATGCATCCCTCTCTATTCGCTCTCTGCCTTTTGAACACATATGCTTGCTATATGACGATGTTGCTTATTCTTCTCTGAACTGAGAGAGCTTGTAGCATGGGCCAAACAACCATGATACTACCTCCATCCCAAAATAAGTGTCTCAACTTTGTATTAACATTGCTTCCTACTCAATGATATTGCTATGGTCAGTAAACATAACCACATTCCTTTTCTGCATAGATACTTCAGACACAACATCATAGTCAAACTCACAAATAATAAACTTCAGACTATCATAGTATTAGAGTTACACTTCAAGACACTTGTTTTGGGACAAAGGTAGTATTATCTAGCATTGCTTCCTACTCAATGATATTGATATGGTCAATAAAAATAACCAAATTCCTTTTCTCCATAGATACTTCAGACACAACATCATAGTCAAACTCACAAATAATAACCTTTAGACTGTCAGTGTATTAGAGTTACACATTCCAGGTTTTGACCAATAAAAATCATGGAACATAGACTACAATCATCAAATGTATCAACAACTTCATCTATGTAGCTCCTATTGTCCCCAATTCCACGGAAGAAACCTATGTGGCGAATTTCTACACTGAATTTTGTTGGGGAACGCAGTATTTCAAAAAAATTCCTACGATCACGGAAGATCTATATAGGAGATGCATAGCAACGAGCGGGGAGAGTGTGTCCACGTACCCTCGTAGACCGAAAGCGGAAGCATTGAGTAACGCGGTTGATGTAGTCGAACGTCTTCATGATCCAACCGATCAAGTACCGAACGCACGACACCTCCGCGATCTACACACGTTCAGCTCGGTGACGTCCCTTGAACTCTTGATCCAGTTGAGGTCGAGGGAGAGTTTCATCAACATGACGGCGTGGTGACAGTGATGATGAAGTTACCGACGCAGGGCTTCGCCTAAGCACTACGACAATATGACCAAGGTGGAAAACTATGAAGGGGGGCACCGCACATGGCTAAGACAAATCTTGGAGTGCCTTTTGGGTGCCCCCAACCCACGTATATAAAGGAGGGGGAAGAGGAGGCCGACCTAGGAGGGGCGCGCCTATAGGGGAGTCCAACTAGGATTCCCAATCCTAGTTGGAGTCCCCTTCCTTTTCCAAGAGGGGAGAGAGGGAAGGAGTAGGAGAGGGAGAAGGAAAGAGAAGGGGACGCCGCCCCCTCCCTAGTCCAATTCGGACTTGCCATTGGGGGGGCCACCCCTTGAGGCCCTTCTCTCCTTTCCCGTATGGCCCATTGAGGCCCACTATGTAACGCCCGAATAATTAAGCTAAAGTAATCCGACGTTAACGAAGCCAAGTCACCTCGGTTACTATTGATAATCACGTGTTAGTCCAAAACGTTTCAAATTTGAATTAATGGCGAACAACCAAAGTTTTCAAACAGTAAAACAAAATTGTTCGGTTAGTGCCAAATATTGCGCAGGTAATTATAGTAAAGAAAACACATATTTTAGAAAATGCTAAAATGATCTAAAATAAATAAAACAGAAAAAGGAAATAAATAAAAGAAAAGGAATAAAAACAGAAAACGAAGCTAAAAAAAGAAGTGAAAAGGAAACCCCACCCCTTGGGCCAACCGACCCAATAGGTCGGCCCACCTGGCCCAACCGGTCGGCCCCCCCTCGCTCCCTTATCCCCCCTCCACCCAAAAACCCTAACCGACACCTCACTCGCCCCACTCCTCTCTCCCCTCCCCATTCTGGATCGGAATAAGGGCACCCAATGCCCCGGCTCCCCCCCCCCCGCCGCCGCTCGACGCCCTCACCGGACCGCCACCTTGCCGGACCGCTTCGCCGTCGCCAACACCACCCGGACCTCATCGCCTCATCCCCTGCGTCGCCTCATCCCCGTCCCCCACCACGATCCCCACTACCCCGTGCCCTACACCGCCGGTGAGGCCACGGCCTCCCTCTCCTCTTCTCCTCCCTCCCTGTTGCACCTCGCCAACCCACGTCCGAGCTCTTCGTTTTCCCGTCGCCCGCCTTACCGCAGCACGCACTGCGACCACCGCCTGCTACTGCCGCTGCTACCGTCGCCGCGCACCGCGCCTGAAGCCCCGCGCTCACCGCGCCACGCCTTTGCTCTGCTCCGTCCGCACGGGCCCCCTGACCCCCCCCCCCCCCCGCACTGCGGCTGGACCATCCCCTCCAGCCACCTCGCCCTTCGGGCGCCCCTGCTCTCCGCGCAGCACTCGTCGCTGCGGCCTCCCGCCTGCGCTCGGCCATCGTCGTATGCGACCGCGCCCCGCTAACCGCGCACGCACCCTCACCTCGCCACGGGCCTGCTGCTGCACCGCCTCGCCCCACGCCCGCACGCACGCCCTCGCTGGCCCGCCAACCACGCTCCGCTGCCATCGTGGTCTGCGCCCGTTGATACGTCTCCGTCGTATCTACAATTTTTGATTGTTCCATGCCAACATTATGCAACTTTCATATACTTTTGGCAACTTTTTATACTATTTTCGGGACTAACATATTGATCCAGTGCCCGGTGCCAGTTCCTGTTTGTTGCATGTTTTTTGTTTCACAGAAAATCCATATCAAACGGAGTCCAAACGGGATAAAAACTGAAGGAGCTTTTGGAATATATGTGAATTTTGGGAAGTGAAATCAACGCGAGACGATGCTCAAGGGGCCCACGAGGTAGGGGGGCGCGCCCCTGACCCTCGTGGCCACCCCGTAAGGTGGTTGGTGCCCTTCTTTCGCCGCAAGAAAGCTAATATCCGTATAGAGATCGTGTTAAAATTTCAGCCCAATCGGAGTTACGGATCTCCGGGAATATAAGAAACGGTGAAAGGGTAGAATCTGAGAACGCATAAACAGATAGAGACAGAGAGACATATCCAATCTCGGAGGGGCTCTCGCCCCTCCCATGCCATGGAGGTCAAGGACCATAGGGGAAACCCTTCTCCCATCTAGGGAGGAGGTCAAGGAATAAGAAGACGAAGGGGCCCCCTCTCCCCTTCTCTTCCGGTGGCGTCGGAACGCTGCCGTGGCCATCATCATCATCACCGCGATCTACACCAACACCTCCGCCATCTTCACCAACATCTCCATCACCTTCCCCCCTCTATCTACAGTGGTCCACTCTCCCGCAACCCGCTGTACCCTCTACTTGAACATGGTGCTTTATGCTTCATATTATTATCCAATCATGTGTTGCCATCCTATGATGTCTGAGTAGATTTTCGTTGTCCTATCGGTGGTTGATGAATTGGTATGATTGATTTAATTTGCTTGTGGTTGTGTTGCTGTCCTTTGGTGCCCATCATATGAGTGTGCACGTGGATCACACCCTAGGGTTAGTTGTATGTTGATAGGACTATGTATTGGAGGGCAAGAGTGACAGAAGCTTCAACCTAGCATAGAAATTGATGCATACAGGATTGAAGGGGGACCAATATATCTTAATGCTATGGTTGGGTTATACCTTAATGAACGTTAGTAGTTGCGGATGCTTGCTAATAGTTCTAATCATAAGTGCATAGAATTCCAAGTCAGGGATGACATGCTAGCAGTGGCCTCTCCCACATAATACTTGCTGTCGGTCTAGTAAAGTAGTCAATTGCTTAAGGGGCAATTTCGCAACTCCTACCACCACTTTTCCACACTCGCTATATTTACTTTATTGCTTCTTTACTTACAACAGCCCCTAATTTTTATTTACGTAATCTTTATTATCTTGCAAACCTATCCAACAACACCTACAAAGTACTTCTAGTTTCATACTTGTTCTAGGTAAAGTGAACATCAAGCGTGCGTAGAGTTGTATGGGTGGTCGATAGAACTTGAGGGAATATTTGTTCTACCTTTAGCTCCTCATTGGGTTTGACACTCTTACTTATCGAAAGAGGCTACAATTGATCCCCTATACTTGTGGGTTATCAAGACCTTTTTCTGGCGCCGTTGCCGGGGAGCAATAGCGTGGGGTGAATATTCTCGTGTGTGCTTGTTTTCTTTATCGCTAAGTAATTTTTATTTGCTGTTCTTAGTTGTTTTCTATATTTAGTTATGGGTAGGAAACGCAAAATACCAAAAAAAATTAGTTCACCTACTAAACCAATGGTTGAAGAACCACTCAAAATCTATCACACTACTGAAGCTTATTACTTGGATCATCTTCGATCCCTTTGTGCTCGTGCTGAAACCCCAACTAGCTTAGTTGAGGGCAAATCTTTAGATGAGCATGCTTGTTATGTGCGACACCGAATATCTGAAAAAGGGGAAATTTTACTGGGTCAAATTCATCGTTTGCAATGCTATGCTTGGAATTTATGCGAAATATATGATATTACTTGTTGTTCTGAAAACCCTAAGAAACACCTTCCCTATCAATGTGAGTTTAGTGATAATGGAATCGTATCTTCGTATGCTAAGGGTGTTTATAGTTACTATAATGTTCAACAAATTGAAGAATTTGTTGCTTTTGAGGGTGCTTATGAAATTGCTTCTTTGATTGAAACATATGATGCTACTCTTTACAAATCTGAAAATTTTGACATACTTAAATATTGCTATGATAATTATGCTTCTAATGCCTATGTTGAACCATATATTGAGGACTACCCTGCTGTCCAAGAAGAGACTAATATTTTGCAGGAGTCTATGGAGGAAGAAATTGATGAAACTATGAGCTCATTGGATGAAAAAGATGAGGAGGAGAGCGAAGAACAAAAGGAGGAAGAGAGGATTAGCTACCCGTGCCCACCTTCTACATTGTTTAATTTCCCTTCATGCTTACCAAAGGATGATTGCTATGATGATTGTTATGATACCATTGATCCTCTTGAAATATCCATTTTTGATGATGCTTGCTATGCTTGTGGCCAAGATGCCAATATGAATTATGCTTATGAAGATGAACTTGCTATAGTTCCTTATGGTAAACATGAAATTTTTGCTATTGCACCCACGCATGATAGTCCTATTATCTTTTTGAATTCTCCCAACTACACTATATCGGAGAAGTTTGCCCTTATTAAGGATTATATTGATGGGTTGCCTTTTACCGTTGCACATGATGATTTTGATGAATATAATATGCATGTTCTTGCTGCTCCTACTTGCAATTATTATGAGAGAGGAACTACATCTCCACCTCTTTATGTTTCCAATACAACAAAATTGCAAGAAACTGTTTATACTATGCATTGACCTTTACTTTGTGTGCATGAATTGTTCTTTTATGACATGCCTATGCATAGGAAGAGAGTTAGACTTCGTCATTGCATGATATATGTTACTTTTTGCTCACTACTAAATTACAAATCATTGTTAATTAAAATTGGCTTTGATATACCTTGGGATCTGGGTGGATTCACTACTTGAGCACTATATGCCTAGCTTAATGGCTTTAAAGAAAGCGCTGCCAGGGAGACAACCTAGAAGTTTTAGAGAGTCATTTATTTCTGTTGAGTGCTTTTATATAGTTTAAAAACAACAAAAATAAAGAGGGGAACCCAAAACTTTTTCTAAAAGGAAAGTGAAAGTGAGAAAGACAAGCATTGTTGAAGTGGGAGAGCTCCTTGAACTTTGTTCATGCTCACGGCAACTTTGTGAATCTTGATTACAGAAACTTTTCAAAAAAATAATTATCCCCTTGTACAATTCCATTGTATTACAAAAATAATGTGCCAAGGTTTGCCTTTAGGATGTTTCCAGTGCTTGTTGGTTTGTACGGTGCAGGACAGAAACTTTGGATGTAGTGCGCGATTTTACATTTTTACTGGAACGTCAAATGGTTCTGATTCTTTTTGCACTGTCTTTCTATAAAAATTGTTTATTTTTCCTAATTTTGGTAGAATTGTTCAAGTATCATAAGTATGTTGATTGTTCAGATTATTACAGACTGTTCTGTTTTAGACAGATTCTGTTTTTGATGCATAGTTTGCTTGTTTTGATGAAACTATCGATTTATATTAGTGGATTAAGCCATGGAAAATTTATATTACAGTAGACAAAATGCAAAAACAAAATATGAATTGGTTTTCAACAGTACTTAGAGTAGTGATTTGCTTTATTATACTAACGGATCTTACCGAGTTTTCTGTTAAAGTTTTGTGTGGATGAAGTGTTCGATGATCGAGAAGGTCTCGATGTGAGAAGAAGGAAGAGAGGCAAGAGCTCAAGATTGGTGATTCCCGAGGCACCCCAAGTAAATATTCAAGGATACTCAAGCGTCTAAGTTTGGGGATGCCCCGAAAGACATCCCCTCTTTCTTCAACAAGTATCGGTATGTTTTCGGATTCGTTTCATTCATGCGATATGTGCAATCTTGGAGCGTCTTTTGCATTTAGTTTTCATTTTTATTTTATGCACCATGCTGGTATGATGTAGTCCTTGGTTGATTTATATAATGCTCTTTGCACTTCACTTATATCTTTTGAGTATGGCTTTATAGAATGCTTCATGTGCTTCACTTATATCATTTGAAGTTTGGATTGCCTGTTTCTCTTTACATAGAAAACTGCCATTTGTAGAATGCTCTTTTGCTTCACTTATATTTGTTAGAGCGTGGGAATACCTATTGTAGAAAGAATTAAACTCTCTTGCTTCACTTATATCTATGGTTAGTCATAAAATCCTACATAAAACTTGTAGATCGCTGAATATGATATGTTTGATTCCTTGCAATAGTTTTACGATATAAAGATGGTGATATTAGAGTCATGCTAGTGGGTAGTTGTGGATTAGTAGAAATACTTGTGTTGAGCTTTGTGATTCCCGTAGCATGCACGTATGGTGAACCGTTATGTGATGAAGTCAGAGCATGATTTATTTATTGATTGTCTTCCTTATGAGTGGCGGTCGGGAACGAGCGATGGTCTTTTCCTACCAATATATCCCCCTAGGAGCATGCGTGTAGTACTTTGTTTCGATAGCTAATAGACTTTTGCAATAAGTATGTGAGTTCTTTATGACTAATGTTGAGTCCATAGATTATACGCACTCTCACCCTTCCACCATTGCTAGCCTCTATAGTATCGTGCAACTTTCGCCGGTACCTTAAACCCACCATATACCTTCCTCAAAACAGCCACCATACCTACCTATCGTGGCATTTCCATATCCATTCCGAGATATATTGCCATGCAACTTCCATCATCATCATATACATGACTTGAGCATTTATTGTCATATTGCTTTGCATGATCGTAAGATAGCTAGCATGATGTTTTCATGGCGTGTCCATTTTTTGATGTCATTGCTACGATAGATCATTGCACATCCCGGTACACCGCCGGAGGCATTCATATAGAGTCATATCTTTGTTCTAGTATCGAGTTGTAATGTTGAGTTGTAAGTAAATAAAAGTGTGATGATCATCATTGTTAGAGCATTGCCCCAGTGAGGAAAGGATGATGGAGATTATGAATCCCCCACAAGTCGGGATCAGACTCCGGACTTTAAAAATAAATAAAAGAGGCCAAAGAAGCCCAAATAAAAAAATGAGGCCAAAGAAGCCCACCAAAAAAAAAACACAAAAAAACAAAAAAAATGAGAGAAAAAGAGAGAAGGGGCAATGTTACTATCCTTTTACCACACTTGTGCTTCAGAGTAGCACCATGTTCTTCATATAGAGAGACTCTTGAGTTATCACTTTCATATACTAGTGGGAATTTTCATTATAGAACTTGACTTGTATATTCGGATGATGGGCTTCCTCAAACGCCAGAGGTCTTCATGAGCAAGCAAGTTGGATGCACACCCACTTAGTGTCAGTTTGAGCTTTCATACACTTATAGCTCTAGTGCATCCGTTGCATGGCAATCCCTACTCACTCACATTGATATCTATTGATGGGCATCTCCATAGCCCGTTGATACACCTAGTTGATGTGAGACTATCTTCTCCTTTTTTTTATCTTCTCCACAACCTCCACCATCATATTCTATTCCACCTATAGTGCTATATCCATGGCTCACGCTCATGTATTGCGTGAAAGTTGAAAAAGTTTGAGAACATCAAAAGTATGAAACAATTGCTTGGCTTGTCATCGGGGTTGTGCATGATTTGAATATTTTGTGTGGTGAAGATGGAGCATAGCCACACTATATGATTTTGTAGGGATAACTTTCTTTGGCCATGTTATTTTGAAAATACATGATTGCTTTATTAGTAGGCTTGAAGTATTATTGTTTTTATGTCAAATGATAGACTATTTCTTTGAATCACTCGTATATTAATATTCATGCCATGATTAGATATGTATTCAAGATTATGCTAGGTAGCATTCCACATCAAAAATTATCTTATTTTTATCATTTACCTACTCGAGGACGAGCAGGAATTAAGCTTGGGGATGCTGATACGTCTCCATCGTATCTATAATTTTTTATTGTTCCATGCCAATATTATGAAACTTTCATATACTTTTGGCAACTTTTTATACTATTTTTGGGACTAACATATTGATCCAATGCCCAGTGCCAGTTCCTGTTTGTTGCATGTTTTTTGTTTCACAGAAAATCCGTATCAAACGGAGTCCAAACAGGGTAAAAACTGATGGACATTTTTTTGGAATATATGTGATTTTTTGGAAGTGAAATCAACGCGAGACGATGCTCGAGGGGCCCACGAGGCAGGCGGCGCCCCAGGGGGGCAGGCACACCCCTGACCCTCGTGGCCACCCCGTAAGGTGGTTGATGCCCTTCTTTCGCCGCAAGAAAGCTAATATCCGGAGAGAGATCGTTTTAAAATTTCAACCCAATCGAAGTTACGGATCTCCGGGAATATAAGAAACGGTGAAAGGGTAGAATCTGAGAACGCAGAAATAGAGAGAGACAGATCCAATCTCGGAGGGACTCTCGCCCCTCCCATGCCATGGAGGCCAAGGACCAGAGGGGCAACCCTTCTCCCATCTAGGGAGGAGGTCAAGGAAGAAGAAGACGAAGGGCCCCCCTCTCCCCTTCTCTTCCGGTGGCGTCGGAACGCTGTCGTGGCCATCATCATCATCACCGCGATCTACACCAACATTTCCGCCATCTTCACCAACATCTCCATCACCTTCCCCCCTCTATCTACATGGGTCCACTCTCCTGCAACTCATTGTACCCTCTACTTGAACATGGTGCTTTATGCTTCATATTATTATCCAATGATGTGTTGCCATCCTATGATGTCTGAGTAGATTTTCATTGTCCTATCGGTGGTTGATGAATTGCTATGATTGATTTAATTTGCTTGTGGTTATGTTGCTGTCCTTTGGTGCCCATCATATGAGTGCGCGCGTGGATCACACCCTAGGCTTAGTTGGATGTTGATAGGACTATGTATTGGAGGGCAAGAGTGACAGAAGCTTCAAGCTAGCATAGAAATTGATGCATACGGGATTGAAGGGGGGCCAATATATCTTAATGCTATGGTTGGGTTTTACCTTAATGAACATTAGTAGTTTTGAATGCTTGCTAATAGTTCCAATCATAAGTGCATAGAATTGCAAGTCAGGGGTGACATGCTAGCAGTGGCCTCTCCCACATAATACTTGCTATCGGTCTAGTAAAGTAGTCAATTGCTTAAGGGGCAATTTCGCAACTCCTACCACCACTTTTCCACACTCGCTATATTTACTTTATTGCTTCTTTACTTACAACAACCCCTACTTTTTATTTACATAATCCTTACTATATTGCAAACCTATCCAACAACACCTACAAAGTACTTCTAGTTTCATACTTGTTCAAGGTAAAGCAAACATCAAGCGTGCGTAGAGTTGTATCGGTGGTCGATAGAACTTGAGGGAATATTTGTTCTATACCTTTAGCTCCTCGTTGGGTTCGACACTCTTACTTATCGAAAGAGGCCACAATTGATCCCCTATACTTGTGGGTTATCACCCGTCCGCACAGCCCCACTCCTGCGTCGCCTTGCTCGAGCGCATGGCCGCCCCGCCTCCTCTGCTGCCGCCGCGCGCCTTGCCTTTGCCTGCTCGCCCCTCCCCCCGCTCCGGCCTCGCCTCGCTACCGGGCGGGCGGCGGCTCCGCCCGCATCGCCCGTTCGGGCTGCGTCCGGGCGCCCGCCCTGTTAAGGACTTTGGCCAAATGGCAAACGGGGCCCACGTCCAGAACGTTTATAAAAAAGAATTTAAAAAATAAATAAATAATTAAAAATTAAAATAATTAAAATATTAATTAATTAATTCTATTTAGATAACTAATTAAACTTAATTAGCCTGCTAACTAATATAACTAACTGCTAATTAGTTAGTAGTCTATGACAGCTGGGACCCACATGTCAGATTGACCCAGTCAATGCCCTGTTGACTGCTGACATCATGCTGACCTCATGATGACATCAGCATACATTATTCTGGATGACGTTGATTTAAAATAATTAAATAAATTCTAAAAATGATTAAATCTTTTAAAATTAATGTAAAATAAATCGTAACTCGGATAGAAAACTTTGTACATGAAAGTTGCTCAAAACGACGAGACGAATCCGGATACGCAGCCCGTTCATCCGCCACACATCCCTAGCATAGCGAACACGCAACTTTCCTCCTCCGGTTCATCTATCCAAAAACGTGATACACCGAGGATACTTTCCTGGATGTTTTCCCCCTTCACCAGTATCACCTTCTGCTGCGTTAGGGCACACCTAGCACTGCTCATTGTCGTGTCATGCATCGATATGCATCTGTTTCCATTGTATTCATTGTTTCTTCCCCCTCTTCTCTCCGGTAGACTACGAGGCTGACGCCGCTGTTGGTGCCCCGATCGACTACATTATTGACGACCCCTCCTTGCCAGAGCAACCAGGCAAGCTCACCCCCTTGTTCACCAGATATCGCATATTATTCTCTCTACTGCTTGCATTAGAGTAGTGTAGCATGCTACTACTTTCTGTTAATCCTATCCTGATGCATAGCATGTCTTTGCTACTACTGTTGTTACCTTTACCTGCAATCCTAAATGCTTAGTATAGAATGCTATTATTCCATTAGTGGCCCTACATTCTTGTCTGTCTTTCATGCTATACTATCGGGCCGTGATCACTCGAGAGGTGATCATGGGTATATACCTATATACATAATAGATGATACATGTGGTCGGCTCGTAGTGTACCCGTGAGTGATTCACAGATTGGGACCGAAAGGACGTTTGTCCTGACGGCCCTCTGAGTGGACCTTTGTGGCGAAGCGACAGGGCAGGTTGAGACCACCTAGGAGAGAGGTGGGCCTGGCCCTGGTCGGCGTCTGCGATTACTTCAAAATAACACGCTTAACGAGATCTTGGCATTTGATCTGAGTCTGGCCATTGGCCTATACGCACTAACCAACTACGTGGGAAAAGTTATGGTCACTCAACGTCGCGGTATCAGCTGAAGCCGTCGTGATGTCAGCGACTGAGCGGCGCGCGCCAGATTGGACCATAAGCCTGCGCTTGTATTAAGGGGGCTAGGTCTGCTTACGGCCGCGTACGCAACGTGCAGGTGTGCAATGGGCGATGGGCCTAGACCCCAGCACGCATAGGATTTAGACCGGCGTGCTGACCTCTCTGTTGTGCCTAGGTAGGGCTGTGACGTGTTGATCTTTCGAGGCCGGGCATGACCCAGGAAAGTGTGTCCGGCCAAAGGGGATCGAGCATGTTGGGAAATGTGGTGCACCCCTACAGGGAAGTTTATCTATTCGAATAGCCATGTCCCTCGGTAAAAGGACGACCCAGAGTTGTACCTTGACCTTATGGCAATTAGAACCGGATAATTAATAAAACACAACTTTTCAGTGCCAGATACAACCCGGTGATCGCTCTCTCACAGGGCGACAAGGGGAGGATCGCCGGGTAGGATTATGCTATGCGATGATACTTGGTTAACCTACCATCTACTCTCTCCTTCTGCTTCAAGTTGGAGGCTGCCAGAAGCGTAGTCTTCGATAGGACTAGCTATCCCCCTCTTATTCTGCAATTCTGCAGTTCAGTCCACATATACTACCCCTTTCATTGATACCAATGCATATGTAGTGTAGCTCCTTGCTTGCGAGTACTTTGGATGAGTACTCACGGTTGCTTTGCTCCCCCTTTTTCCCCTCTCTATACCCGGTTGTTGCGACCATACGTTGGAGCCCAGGAGCCAGACGCCACCGTCGACGACGACTCCTACTACACTGGAGGTGCCTACTACTACGTGCAGGCCACCGAGGAAGACCAGGAGTAGTTTAGGAGGATCCATGGTAGGAGGCATGCGCCTCTTTCGATCTGTGTCCCATTTTGTGCTAGCCATCTTATGGCAACTTGTTTAACTTATGTTTGTACTCAGATAATGTTGCTTCCGCTGACCCGTCTATGATCGAGGTCTTTTATTCGAGCCCTCAAGGCCCCTGGCTTGTAATATGATGCTTGTATGACTTATTTTATTTTTAGAGTTGTGTTGTGATATCTTCCCGTGAGTCCCTGATCTTGATCATACATGTTTGTGTGTATGATTAGTGTACGATTGAATCGGGGGCGTCACAAGTTGGTATCAGAGCAGACTGCCTATAGGAATCCCCCTTCCACAGTCCTTGGCCGAAGTCGAGTCTAGACGTTGCAAAACTTTTTACTAACATGGATGTGTGTCTTACGGTCCCACGTCGCCATTTGGGTGGTAGTAGGATCTTTTACTCCTCTATCTTTACTCCGGGACTCTGAACTCTCTTCTACTCAGGTTAAATGAATTTGCTAACTCTAACATTAGGATCCCGTGACCACATTCACCCCAATGTTGGATAAGCCCTGGTTATTCCTTAGAGTAGTATTTTGAAAAATACCCACACTGTCATTTGACTCCTTTGAAACATCTTTGTTTTCAGATGGAACCCATGAGGCAGGTCATGCGCCACAGAACGGCCATTGGTGTCCCAGGTTCACATGTTGTGTTAGCTGAGATGATGACCTATCTGGGTTATCGCTGGCACCCTGAGTACACCGTGTACGAGCAGTACCAGGACTTTAATCAGGAGGAGTACTGTGCCATCGTCCACCTCTACTCTCGGGAGTATGCCTCCACTACTGTGCTGCACACTGCTCATGGTGTTGGAGTGACCATCGATATGGAAGTCCACGATGCTGCTTGTGCTACTCTGACACATCTTCATGGAGAGCATTGGGAGTTGGACACCTCCCCTTTCAGGCACATTGCTATTACATCCGATGTTGGTTCAGAGGGATACTACACTGCTGCCTACTCCACTGTCACCCGAGAGCCCTTCTACCATCAGAACCTGGTTCTGCATGCTGATGGGCTGGATAGAGCTAACCGATCTCTTTGCCATGAGTTGTACACCACCCGTCAGCACCTTTACCGTGCTCTGACGCTGTTGCACCCCCTTCTCCGATCTGGTGAGCTGTCACGGTCTGTGATCTACCCATCCAGGACCGTGATGCCCCAGGGTGTCGGCTGGCCCGATGTGGGGGGCTACTCTCGTGCACTTGGTCCTCTTCTGCCACCTGAGCGTCGGGTTCTGCACTAGAGTATCCGCGGGCCCCATACTACTACATCATAGTCGGGCCCCATACACCTGAGGCTCGCGGCGAATGCATCTAATACTAATAAGCAAGCCTACATCAGTCCCAGGAGGAATTGTGGATGTAGGTGTAGCATGATAGCTGGTAGTGACGTGATGGGAAGTCCTCCACGTCAGTAGTCTGTGTACCGAACACTATGCATATCCCTTTTGTAAGATATGTCGACTACTATGTAGTATCTATCGTGCTCCTTTAATTATGCATGTTTCATCATGAATGATTCTTGTCTTTGCTAATTTCCCAATGTTGAACTACCCCTGCTATATATTAGCAGGATGGTTAGACCAGGTGGTCGTGGTGGCAATCCCCCACCATCGCCTGAGTACATGGCTGGTATGATGCAACCGTTCGAGCTGAATCACCAGTTCATGGAGAATATTATGGCTCAGTTTCCTCGCCCCAATATGAACCAGCAGCCAGCCCAAGTGACTACAGGATTTCATGTGCCTCAACCCAACCATTTACCGCAGCTCAACTCAGCCTCTGGATGTTGATGACTGGCTCCGTGACATCACCTATGAGATGGAGTTTGCTGATGTAGCCGCTGCCAGCTATGTCATGTTTGCTTCCCTCTTTCTGAAGGGACCCGCTGCTCAATGGTGGGACAGCCACAGCCGTACTCTGCCGGTTGGAACAATCATCACGTGGCCAGACTTCCAAGCTGCTTTCCGTGCCCGCTTCATTCCTCAGGGAGTCATAGACCGAAAGAAGCGTGAGTTCCGCAACCTCACCCAGGGCAACAAAAATGTGGAAGCTTATCAGTGGGAGTTTCTGGACTAGTCCCGCTATGCTGAAGAAGACATTGCAACAGATGCTCGCAGACAGGAGAAGTTCCGCGATGGACTACAAGCTGAGATCAAGCTCGCACTACTAGTGCATGACTTTGCTGATTTCGCCACCTTGGTGAACAAGGCCATCAATGTCGAGACTGCTCTGCAGGAACACCAGAGCTCTCACAGGCGCAACCGTGACATGGGCTCATCTTCAGGCCCGTCCTCACAAAAGCATAGGATATGGATGATACGTCTCCAATGTATCTATAATTTTTGATTGTTCCATGCAATTATATTATCTGTTTTGGATGTTAATAGGCTATTTTACACTTTTATATTATTTTTGGGACTAAGCTATTAACCCAAGGCCCATTGCAAATTGCTGTTTTTTTCCTATTTCAGTGTTTCGCAAAAAAGGAATATTAAACGGATTCCAAACGGAATGAAACCTTCAGGAACGTGATTTTTGGAACAAACGTGGTCCAGAGGACTTGGAGTGGACGTCAAGAAACGAATGAGGATTCCACGAGGCAGGGGGCGCGCCTACCCCCTAGGCACACCCTCCCCCTCGTGGGCCCCTCGTGGCTCAACCGACCTACTTCTTCCTCCTATATATACTCATATACCCTGAAAACATCCAGGAGCACCACGAGACCCTATTTCCACTACTGCAACCTTCTGTACCCGAGAGATCCCATCTTGGGGCCATTTCCAGAGCTTCGCCGGAGGGGACATCTATCACGGAGGGCCTCTCGTCAACTCCATGGCCCCTACAATGATGTGTGAGTAGTTTACTTCAGACCTTCGGGTCCATAGTTATTAGCTAGATGGCTTCTTCTCTATCTTTGAATCTCAATACAAATTTCTCCTCGATCTTCTTGGAGATCTATTCGATGTAACTCTTTTTGCGGTGTGTTTGTCGAGATCCGATGAATTGTGGGTTTATGATCAAGTCTATCTATGAACAATATTTGATTCTTCTCTAAAATCTTTTATGCATGATTGGCTATCTTTGCAAGTCTCTTCGAATTATCAGTTTGGTTTGGACTACTAGATTGATCTTTCTTGCAATGGGAGAAGTGCTTAGCTTCGGGTTCAATCTTGCGGTGCTCGATCCCAGTGACAGAAAGGGAAACAACACATATTGTATTGTTGCCATCGAGGATTAAAATATGGGGTTTATATCATATTGCTTGAGTTTATCCCTCTACATCATGTCATCTTACCTAATGCGTTACTCTGTTCTTATGAACTTAATACTCTAGATGCATGCTGGATAGCGGTCAATGTGTGGAGTAATAGTAGTAGATGCAGGCAGGAGTCGGTCTACTTGTCGCGGACGTGATGCCTATATACATGATCATGCCTAGATATTCTCATAATTATTCGATTTTCTATCAATTGCTCGATAGTAATTTGTTCACCCACCGTAATACTTACGCTATCTTGAGAGAAGCCACTAGTGAAACCTATGGCCCCCAGGTCTATTCTCTATCATATTAATCTTCCGTCAACAAGCTATTTCCATTACCTTTTATTTTGCAATTTTATCATAAAAAATACCAAAAAATATTATCTTATCATCTCTATCAGATCTCACTATCGTAAGTGACCGTGAAGGGATTGACAACCCCTTTATCGTGTTGGTTGTGAGGTTCTTATTTGTTTGTGTAGGTATGACTCCTACTGGATTGATACCTTGGTTCTCAAAAACCGAGGGAAATACTTACGCTACTTTGCTGCATCACCCTTTCCTCTTCAAGGGAAAACCAACGCAATGCTCAAGAGGTAGCAAGAAGGATTTCTGGCGCCGTTGCCGGGAGTCTACGCACAAGTCAAGACATACCAAGTACCCATCACAAACTCTTATCCCTTGCATTACATTATTTTCCATTTTCCTCTTGTTTTCCTCTCCCCCACTACACCCTTGCCTTTTTATTCTCCCTCTTTTTCCGTTCCCCTTCTCTTTTCCAGTTCGCCTCTTTTTGCTTGTTTCTTCTTTGCTTGTGTGTTGGATTGCTTGCTTGTCACGATGGCTCAAGATAATACTAAATTTTGTGATTTTTCCAATACCAACAATAATGATTTTATTAGCACTCCGATTGCTCCTCTTACCGATGCTGAATCTTGTGAAATTAATGCTGCTTTGCTGAATCTTGTCATGAAAGATCCGTTTTCCGGCCTTCCTAGTGAAGATGCTGCTACCCATCTAAACAACTTTGTTGATTTATGTGATATCCAAAAGAAGAAAGATGTGGATAACGAAATTGTTAAACTGAAGTTATTCTTGTTTTCTCTTAGAGATCATGCTAAAACTTGGTTTTCATCTTTGCCTAAAAATAGTATCGATTCATGGAATAAGTGCAAAGATGCTTTTATCACTAAGTAGTTTCCTCCCGCTAAGATCATCACTCTTAGAAACGATATTATGAATTTTAAGCAACTTGATCATGGACATGTTGCACAAGCTAGGGAGAGGATGAAATTAATGATACGTAATTGCCCTACACATGGTTTGAATCTTTGGATGATTATACAAAAAATTTATGCCGGATTGAACTTTGCTTCTAGAAATATTTTAGATTCGGCCGCGGGAGGCACTTTTATGGAAATCACTTTAGGAGAAGCTATTAAACTCCTAGATAATATTATGGTTAATTATTCTCAATGGCATACTGAAAGATCTACTAATAAAAAGGTGCATGCTATAGAAGAAATCAATGTTTTGAGTGGAAAGATGGATGAACTTATGAAATTGTTTGCTAATAAAAGTGTTTCTTCTAATCCTAATGATATGCCTTTGTCTACTTTGATTGAGAATAAAAATGAATCTATGGATGTGAATTTTGTTGGTAGGAACAATTTTGGTAATAACGCGTATAGAGGTAATTTTAATCCTAGGCCATTTCCTAGTAATTCCTCTAATAATTATGGTAATTCCTACAACAATTCTTATGGAAATTATAATAATATGCCCTCTGATTTTGAATCTAATATTAAAGAATTTATTAGTTCGCAAAAGAGTTTCAATTCTTTGATTGAAGAAATTTTTTCTAAGATTGATGAGTTGGCTAGGAACGTGGATAGAATTTCTCTTGATGTTGATTCTTTGAAACTTAGATCTATTCCACCTAAGCATGGTATCAATGAGTCTCTCAAAGCTATGAGAATTTCCATTGATGAGTGAAAAGAAAGAACCGCTAGGATGTGTGCTAAAAATATTGCTTTGTGAAAGCGTGTTCTTCTAGTTTCCATGATAATAATGATGAAGATCTAAAAGTTATTAATGTGTCCCCTATTAAATCTTTGTTTTGCAATATGAATCTTGATAATGATGGGACTGGAGATGAGTCAACTTTAGTTAGAAGGCGTCACAATGATTCGGAGTTTTTAGATCTTGATGCAAAAATTGATAAAAATGGGATTGGAGAGGTCAAAACTTTACATAGCAATGAACCCACTATCTTGGATTTCAAGGAATTTAATTATGATAATTGCTCTTTTATAGATTGTATTTCCTTGTTGCAATCCGTGCTAAATTCTCCGCATGCTTATAGTCAAAATAAAGCTTTTACTAAACATATCGTTGACGCTTTAATTCAATCTTATGAAGAAAAACTTGAATTGGAAGTTTCTATCCCTAGAAAAATTTATGATGAGTGGAAACCTACTATTAAAATTAAAATTAAATATCAGGAATGCTTTGCTTTCTGTGATTTGGGTGCTAGTGTTTCCACGATTCCTAAATCTTTGTCTGATTTGCTAGGTTTCCGTGATTTTGATGATTGTTCTTTAAACTTGCATCTTGCGGATTCCACCATTAAGAAACCTATGGGAAGAATTAATGATGTTCTTATTGTTGCAAATAGGAATTATTTTCCCGTAGAGTTCATTGTTCTTGATATTGATTGCAATCCTACATGTCCTATTATTCTTGGTAGACCTTTCCTTAGAACGATTGATGCAATTATTGATATGAAGGAAGGGAATATTAGATTCCAATTTCCGTTATGGAAGGGCATGGAACACTTTCCTAGAAAGAAAATTAAATCACCTTATGAATCTATTATGAGAGCCACTTATGGATTGCATACCAAAGATGACAATACCTAGATCTATCCTTACTTTTATGACTAGCTAGGGGCGTTAAACGATAGCGCTTGTTGGGAGGCAACCCAATTTTATTTTTGTTCATTGCTTTTTGATTCTTTTTAGTAATAAATAATTCATCTAGCCTATGTTTAGATGTGGTTTTATTCTTTTAATTAGTGTTTTTGCCAAGTAGAACCTTTGGGAAGACTTGGGGAAAGTCTTTGCGATCTTGCTGTAAAAAACAGAAACTTTAGCGCTCACGAGATTTTCTGCCATTTTTTATTGGAGAGTGATATTTAGTTAATTATTTTTGAAGATTATTAATAGATAAATTCCTCACGTCCAGCAATATACTTTATAATATTTGGGGTTTCATAAGTATTCGAAACCTACAGATTACTACAGACTGTTCTGTTTTTGACAGATTCTGTTTTTCGTGTGTTGTTTGCTTATTTTGATGAATCTATGGCTAGTAACAGAGTTTATGAACCATAGAAAAGTTGGAATACAGTTGGTTTAACACCAATATAAATAAATATTGAGTTCATTACAGTACCTTGAAGTGGTGGTTTGTTTTCTTTTACTAACGGAGCTCACGAGATTTTCTTTTAAGTTTTGTGTTGTGAAGTTTTCAAGTTTTGGGTAAAGATTTGATGGATTATGGAACAAGGAGAGGCAAGAGCCTAAGCTTGGTGATGCGCAAGGCACCCCAAGGTAAAATCCAAGGACAACCTAAAGCCTAAGCATGGGGATGCCCTGGAAGGCATCCCCTCTTTTGTCTTCGTCCATCGGTAACTTTACTTGGAGCTATATTTTTATTCGCCACACGATATGTGTTTTGCTTGGAGCGTCTTGTATGATTTGAGTCTTTGCCTTTTAGTTTAACATAATCATCCTTGATGTACACAACTTTTGGGAGAGACACACATGAATTGGAATTTATTAGAATACTCTATGTGCTTCACTTATACCTTTTGAGCTAGATAATTTTGCTCTAGTGCTTCGCTTATATCTTTTAGAGCACGGTGGTGGTTTTATTTTATAGAAATTATTGATCTCTCATGATTCACTTATATTATTTTGAGAGTCCCTTAGAACAGCATGGTAATTTTCTTTGGTTATGAATTTAGTCCTAATATGATAGGCATCCAAGATCGGTATAATAAAAACTTTCATAAAAAGAGTACTAGGAGAAGTTTGATACTTGATAATTGTTTTGAGATATAAAGGTGGTAATATTAGAGTGTGCTAGTTGAGTAGTTGTGAATTTGAGAAATACTTGATTGAAGGGTGCAAGTCCCATAGCATGCACGTATGGTGACCGTTGTGTAACAAATTTGAAACATGAGGTGTTATTTGATTGTCTTCCTTATGAGTGGAGGTCGGGGACGAGCGATGGTCTTTTCCTACCAATCTATCCCCCTAGGAGAATGCATGTAATGCTTGGTTGATGACTTGTAGATTTTTGTAGTAAGTATGTGAGTTGTTTATGACTAATATTGAGTCCATGGATTATACGCACTCTCACCCTTCCATCATTGCTAGCCTCTTCGGTACCGTACATTGCCCTTTCTCACCTTGAGAGTTGGTGAGAACTTCGCCGGTGCATCCAAACCCCGTGATATGATACGCTCTGTCACACATAAACCTCCTTATATCTTCCTCAAAACAGCCACCATACCTACCTATTATGGCATTTCCATAGCCATTCCGAGATATATTGCCATACAACTTTCCACCGTTCTGTTTATCATGACACACATCATCATTGTCATATTGCCTTGCATGATCATGTAGTTGACATCATATTTGTGGCAAAGCCACCGTTCATAATTTTTCAAACATGTCACTCCTGATTCATTGCCCTTCCCGGTACACCGCTGGAGGCATTCATATAGAGTCTTACTTTATTCTAGTATCGAGTTGTAATCATTGAGTTGTAAATAAATAGTAGTGTGATGATCATCATTAATAGAGCATTGTCCCAAATAAAAAAGGGAGAAAGGCCAAATAAAAAAAGAAGGCGCAAAAATACGGCAATGCTACTATCCTTTTTCCACACTTGTGCTTCAAAGTAGCACCATAATCTTTATGATAGAGAGTCTCTTGTTTTGTCACTTTCATATACTAGTGGGAATTTTTCATTATAGAACTTGGCTTGTATATTCCAATAATGGGCTTCCTCAAATGCCCTAGGTCTTCATGAGCAAGCAAGTTGGATGCACACCCACTTAGTTTCTTTTGTTGAGCTTTCATACATTTATAGCTCTAGTGCATCCGTTGCATGGCAACCCCTACTCCTTGCATTGACATCAATTTATGGGCATCTCCCTAGCCCATTGATTAGCCGCGTCGATGTGAGACTTTCTCCTTTTTTGTCTTCTCCACATAACCTCCATCATCATATTCTATTCCACCCATAGTGCTATATCCATGGCTCACGCTGATGTATTGCGTGAAAGTTGAAAAAAGTTTGAGATTACTAAAGTGTGAAACAATTGCTTGGCTTGTCATCGAGGTTGTGCATGATGAGAGCATTCTTGTGTGACGAAAATGGAGCATGACCAAACTATATGATTTTGTAGGGATGAACATTCTTTTTCCATGTTGTTTTGAGAAGACATAATTGCTTAGTTAGTATTCTTGAAGTATTATTATTTTTATGTCAATATTAGACTTTTGTCTTGAATCTTTCGGATCTGAATATTCATGCCACAATAAAGAGAATTACATTGAGAATTATGTTAGGTAGCATTCCACATCAAAAGTTCTGTTTTTACCATTTACCTACTCGAGATGAGCAGGAATTAAGCTTGGGGATGCTTGATACGTCTCCAACGTATCTATAAGTTTTGATTGTTCCATGCTATTATATTATCTGTTTTGGATGTTAATGGGCTTTATTTTACACTTTTATATTATTTTTGGGACTAACCTATTAACCCAAGGGCCAGTACAAATTGATGTTTTTTTCCTATTTCAGTGTTTCGCAGAAAAGGAATATCAAACGGATTCCAAACGGAATGAAACCTTCAGGAACGTGATTTTTGGAACAAACGTGATCCAGAAGACTTGGAGTGGACGTCATGAAATGAACGAGGAGTCCACAAGGAAGGGGGGCGCGCCTACCACCCCTGGGCATGCCCTCCCCCCTCATGGGCCCCTCGTGGCTCAGCCGACCTACTTCTTCCTCCTATATATACTCATATACCCAGAAAACATCCAGGAGCACCACGAAACCCTATTTCCACCGCCGCAACCTTCTGTTCCCAAGAGATCCCATCTTGGGGCCTTTTTCGAAGCTCCGCCGGAGGGGGCATCGATCACGGAGGGCCTCTACATCAACTCCATGGCCCCTCCGATGATGTGTGAGTAGTTTACTTCAGACCTTCGGGTCCATAGTTTTTAGCTAGATGGCTTCTCCCTCTCTCTTTGAATCTCAATACAAAGTTCTCCTCGATCTTCTTGGAGATCTATTCGATGTAACTCTTTTTGCGGTGTGTTTGTCGAGATCCGATGAATTTTGGGTTTATGATCAAGTCTATCTATGAACAATATTTGATTCTTCTCCAAAATCTTTTATGCATGATTGGTTATCTTTGCAAGTCTCTTCGAATTATCAGTTTGGTTTGGCCTACTAGATTGATCTTTCTTACAATGGGAGAAGTGCTTAGCTTTGGGTTCAATCTTGCGGTGCTCGATCCCAGTGACAGAAAGGGAAACGACACATATTGTATTGTTGCCATCGAGGATTAAAAGATGGGGTTTATATCATATTGCTTGAGTTTATCCCTCTACATCATGTCATCTTACCAAATGCGTTACTCTGTTCTTATGAACTTAATACTCTAGATGCATGCTGGATAGCGGTCAATGTGTGGAGTAATAGTAGTAGATGCAGGCAGGAGTCGGTCTACTTGTCGTGGATGTGATGCGTATATACATGATCATGCCAAGATATTCTCATAATTATTCGCTTTTCTATCAATTGCTCGATAGTAATTTGTTCACCCACCGTAATACTTACGCTATCTTGAGAGAAGCCACTAGTGAAACCTATGGCCCCTGGGTCTATTCTCTATCATATTAATCTTTCGTCAACAAGCTATTTCCATTACCTTTTATTTTGCAATCTTTACTTTTACTCTTTATCATAAAAATGCCAAAAATATTATCTTATCATCTCTATCAGATCTCACTCTTGTAAGTGACCATGAAAGGATTGACAACCCCTTTATTGCATTGGTTGCGAGGTTCTTATTTGTTTGTGTAGGTACGAGGGACTTGTGTGTGGCCTCCTACTGGATTGATACCTTGGTTCTCAAAAACTGAGGGAAATACTTATGCTACTTTGATGAATCACCCTTTCCTCTTCAAGGGAAAACGAACGCAGTGCTCAAGAGGTAGCAATGGATTCCCAACAGCATGTACCAGCCAACTGCACCTGCTCCAAGGCAGTCCAATGCTGCACCTCGTCTGCCTCCTCCACCACCTAGGCAGCCAAGACTTCCAGCTCCACCACCCCGAGCTCCTGTTCCCACTTCCAACAATGGTATGTGCTACAAGTGTGGTCAACCAGGTCACCGTGCCAGGGACAGCTACCAGAATCAGAACCAACTGACCCTTCCCGCAGCTGGCCGTGGAGCAACCATCCCCGCAACACCAATGCCAAGTCTTATGATCATGTTCATGCCAACCACGTTGATCTCAATGAAGCTCAAGACCAGCCTGCTACTGTGATGGGTACACTCATCATTAATTCAGTACCTGCATCTGTTTTATTTGATTCAGGAGCATCGCATTCATTCATGTCAGAAGATTTTGCATGCAAGCACGACGTTAAGTGTGAGGAGATGAACACTTCGTTAGTGGTAAAAAAAACCGTGGGACAATGTCAAACCTCCATGGTTGGCATTGACGTCCCCGTGGAAATCGAAGGGCTGGAATTCTATGCCTCTCCAATTATCCTGAAGTCGTCTAACATCGACCTCATTTTGGGGATGGATTGGTTGAAAGCGCATACTACTTCTATAGTTTGTTCCACTAAGACCGTCCATCTGCTACACCCGTCTGATGAAATAGTTAGTTACCAGGCTCATTGATACGTCTGCAACATATCTATAATTTTTTGTTGTTCCATGCTATTATATTATCAACATTGGATGTTTGATATGCATTTATATGCTATTTTATATGATTTTTGGGACTAACCTATTAACCTAGAGCCAGTGTCAGTTTCTATTTTTTCCTTGTTTTTGTGTTTTACAGAAAAGGAATACCAAACGGAGTCCAATTGAAGTGCCAATTTTGACGATTTTTTATGGACCAAAAGAAGAACCCGGAGTAAAAGAGTTGGGCCAGAAGAGTCCCGGGCCGTCCACGAGGGTGGGGGCGCCCCCCCCCCCCCCACACACACACCCCACCCCTCGGGCGCATGTGCCTACCTCGTGGACGACTCGGGCACCTCCTTGACGTGAGACCGACGCCAAAAATTCCTATAAATACAGAAACCTTCATAAAATAACCTAGATCGGGAGTTCCGCCACCAGAAGCCTCCGTAGCCACCAAAAACCAATCTAGACCCGTTCCGGCACCCTGCCGGAGGGGGGAATCCCTCTCCGGTGGCCATCTTCATCATCCCGGCGCTCTCCGTAACGAGGAGGGAGTAGTTCACCCTCGGGGCTGAGGGTATGTACCAGTAGCTATGTGTTTGATCTCTCTCTCTCTCGTGTTCTTGAGTTGGCACGATCTTGATGTATCGCGAGCTTTGCTATTATAGTTGGATCTTATGATGTTTCTCCCCCTCTACTCTCTTGTAATGGATTGAGTTTTCCCTTTGAAGTTATCTTATCGTATTGAGTCTTTAAGGATTTGAGAACACTTGATGTATGTCTTGCACATGCTTATCCGTGGTGACAATGGGATATCACGTAATCCACTTGATGTATGTTTTGATGATAAACTTGCGACTTCCGTGACCTCGTGAACTTATGCATAGGGGTTGGCACACGTTTTCGTCTTGACTCTCCGGTAGAAACTTTGGGGCACTCTTTGAAGTTCTTTGTGTTGGTTGAATAGATGAATCTGAGATTGTGTGATGCATATTGTATAATCATACCCACGGATACTTGAGGTGACATTGGAGTATCTAGGTGACATTAGGGTTTTGGTTGATTTGTGTCTTAAGGTGTTATTCTAGTACGAACTCTAGGATAGATTGAATGGAAAGAATAACTTCACGTTATTTTACAACGGACTCTTGAATAGATCGATCAGAAAGGATAACTTTGAGGTGGTTTCGTACCCTACAATAATCTCTTCGTTTGCTCTCCGCTATTAGTGACTTTGGAGTGACTCTTCGTTGCATGTTGAGGGATAGTTATATGATCCAATTATGTTATTATTGTTGAGAGAACTTGCACTAGTGAAAGTATGAACCCTAGGCCTTGTTTCCTAGCATTGCAATACTGTTTACACTCACTTTTACCACTTGCTACGTTGCTATTTTTATATTTTTAGATTACAAAAACATTTATCTACCATCCATATTGCACTTGTATCACCATCTCTTCGCCAAACTAGTGCACCTATACAATTTACCATTGTATTGGGTGTGTTGGGGACACAAGAGACTCTTTGTTATTTGGTTGCAGGGTTGTTTGAGAGAGACCATCTTCATCCTACCACTCCCACTAATTGATAAACCTTAGGTCATCCACTTGAGGGAAATTTGCTGCTGTCCTACAAACCTCTGCACTTGGAGGCCCAACAACGTCTACAAGAAGAAGGTTGTGTACTAGACATCACTCATCTGGTGCAAAATGCCGAGGCACGGCTTTATGCCTTGAATGCATTGAACGCTGCACCACTCGAGGGCATTGAAAACATTCTCGTCGTAAGCGAATTCCAAGATGTCTTTCCTGAAGAACTTCCAGCGATTCCCCCTACTAGAGCTATCGAATTCATCATTGACTTGAAACCAGGCACCACTCCTATAGCCAAACGACCCTACAAGATGCCACCGCATGAACTCATTAAGCTTAATGAGGAAATCGACAAATCTCTTCGCAAAGGTTTCATTCGCCCAAGTTGCTCTCCTTGGGGAGCACCTTCTCTCTTTGTTAAGAAGAAGGATGGGATAAACCGATTGGTCCAAGATTATCGTCCTATTAACCAAGCCACCATTCAGAACAAATATGCCCTCCCTCGGATCAATGATCTGTATGATCAAATGGCTGGTTCATCAGTGTTCTCTAAACTTGACTTGAAATTGGGTTACCACCAAATCCGTGTTCGTGAAGAGGATATGCGGCCCAAAGACTGCCTTCATGACTCGATATGGATCATACGAGTACACCGTCATGTCTTTCGGCTTAAGCAATGCTCCAGCCACCTTCTCTCGCTTGATGAACTATATATTCATGGATTACCTCGACAAGTTCGTCGTAGTTTATCTGGATGATATCCTTGTATTTCCAAGAACAAAGAAGAGCATGCTGAACATCTTCGTCTTGTGCTGGAAAAGCTTCGAGAGCATCAACTCTACGCTAAGTATCCCAAGTGTGAATTTTGGCTTCCCGAAGTAACCTATCTTGGGCATGTCATCTCCAAGGTTGGCATTGCCGTCAACCCTGAACGAGTCCAGGCTATTCTCGATTGGACTCCTCCGAAGAATGTCAAGCAAGTCAGAAGTTTTCTCGGTCTCGCCAGCTATTGTCGTCGATTGTCGAGAACTTCTCCAAGATCGCCAGGCCTCTAACTAACCTGTTGCATAAGGGCGTCAAGTTCCAATGGACAGACTAGTGTCAGGAAAGTTTCCAGGCACTCAAAGACAAGTTGACTTCTGCCCGAGTGCTTGCTCCACCTGATACTAAGAAGGAATTTGTCATTTATTGCGACGCTTCCTGTCAAGGATTAGGCTGTGTCCTAATGCAGGAGCGCAAAGTGATTGCTTATGCCTCTCGTCAATTGCGCCCTCACGAAGAGAACTACCCAGTTCACGACCTCAAGCTTGTTGTTGTCATTCATGCACTAAAGCAGTGGCGACATTACCTTCTCGGTAATCATTGCAGATCTTCACCGACCACCAAAGTCTGAAGTATCTGTTTACTCAGCCAGACCTGAACCTCTGTCGACAGAGATGGGTGGAGACTGTTGCAGACTTTGACTTGGGTATTTCCTATACTCCAGGCAAGGCTAATGTAATGGCTGATGCCTTGAGCTGCAAGTCTTACTCCAACCACCTCCAGGTTCGAAGAGTTCAGCCCTCGCTTGTCGAAGAATTTAGAAAGCTAAACCCCCATGTTGTCCCTCCTGGTGCACTCGCTCCCCCTACCCCAGAGTTCCAAAAGATGAATCTTCGTGTTGTTCCTACGGGTTCTCTAAATACCCTAGCTGTCGTATCAGATCTCGTAGACGGTATCAAGATTATTCAATATTATGACTCTGGAGTCGAGAAGATTAAACGCTATATCGTAGAAGGAAAGCCATCATTCTTCACTATCGTCGATGATGGCGCCTTGTACTTCAAAGGCCGCCTAGTGGTACCATGTTCTAGGAATACCTAGATCAGACTCAAAAGGTTATGAAAGAAGCTCATGATACGTCTTTGTCTATTCATCCCGGTAGTACAAAGATGTACCAAGACATTCGTCAGAGATTCTGCTGTTCTAATATCAAGCAAGACATTGCTCGTTATGTTGCTGAGTGTGACGTTTGCTGTTGTATCAAAGCTGAACATCAAAGGCCTGCTGGAACTCTGCAACCTATCTCTATTCCTGAATGGAAATGGGACCATGTTGAAATGGACTTCGTCACTGGATTTCCCAAATCACAGAAAGGTAATGATTCTATTCTTGTCATCATTGACCGGCTTTCTAAGGTTGCACATTTTCTGGCGGTCAAGGGAATGATCACTGCTAGTCAGCTTGCAACTCTCTACATGTCTAAAATTGTTTCACTTCATGGTATTCCACTGGTTATCAGTTAGGACCGTGGCAGCTTGTTCACTTCAAGATTCTAGGCAAGTTTCCAAGAAGCTATGGGAACTCGTCTGTCGTTCAGTATTGCGTTTCATCCTTAGTCGCAAGGGCAAGTTGAACGTGTCAACCAAGTACTCGAAGACATGCTTTGAGCTTGTGTAATTTCCTTTGGCAATAAATGGGAGGAATCTCTTCCGTATGCCGAGTTCTCTTATAATAATAGCTATCAAGCTAGTCTGAAGATGGCCCCCTTCGAAGTGCTATGTGTACGAAAGTGTCGAACCCCTCTGAACTGGTCAGAAACTGGGGAACGTCCACTCTTTGGTCCGGATATTATCCAACATGCCGAAGAACAAGTCTGCATTATTCGCGAGACTCTCAAGACTGCTCAATCACATCAGAAAAGTCAGTATGACCGCCATCACAAAGACATGGTCTACCAACCTGACGAAAAGGCTTATCTTCGAGTTACACCAATGAAGGGTGCTCACCACTTCGGGATCAAGGGCAAGCTAGCTCCTCGCTATATCGGTTCCTTTACTATTCTCGAAAGGCGTGGAAAAGTGGCTTATCAACTGGAGCTTCCGTCAAACCATTCTCAGGTTCACGATGTATTCCACGTGTCACAACTCCGCCGCTGCTTCAAGGACCCAATCCGAGCAGTGGATCATGAAGTGCTCGAATTGCAACAAGACCTCTCCTATAAAGAGCATACGGTCCGCATTCTCGACCAAGCTGAAGGCTGCACATGTCAGAAGGAGATCAAGTTCCTCAAGGTCCAATGGTCGCATCACTCTAAAGACGAAGCCACTTGGGAACGCGAGGACCGCCTGCGTGATGAATACCCCGCACTGTTTCCTTCTGCCTCCTAAATCTCGGGACGAGATTTCTTGTAGTGGAGGAGATTTTTAACACCTGGATATTTAAGCTACAGTAATCCCACGTTAACGAAGCCACGTCACCTCGGTTACTGTTGATAATCATATGTTAGTCCAAAATGTTTCAAATTCAAATTTGAATTAATGGCAAACAACCAAAGTTTTCAAACAGTAAAATAAAATTGTTCGGTTAGTGCCAAATATTGCCCAGGTAATTATAGTAAAGAAAACACATTTTCAGAAAATGCTAAAATGCTCTAAAATAAATAAAACAGAAAAAGGAAAATAAATAAAAGAAAAAGAACAAAAACAAAAAACAGAAAACAAAGCTAAAAAGGAAGAAGTGAAAAGGAAACCCCACCCCCTTGGCCAACCGACCCAATAGGTCGGCCCACCTGGCCCAACCGGCCGGCCCCCTCGCTCCCTTATCCCCCCTCCACCCAAAAACCCTAATCGACACCCCCATTCACCCCACTCCTCTCTCCCCCTCCCCATTCTGGATCGGGATCGGGGCATCCGATGCCCGATGCCCTGGCTCGCCCTCGCCGCTCGACGCCCTCACCAGACCGCCACCTCGTCGGACCGCTTCGCCGTCGCCAACACCACCCGGACCTCGTCGCCTTGTCCCCTGCATCGCCTCATCCCCGTCCCCCACCACGACCCCCACTGCCCCATGCCCTACACCGCCGGTGAGGCCACAGCCTCGATCAACTCTTCTCCTCCTTCCCTGTTGCACGTCGTTGACCCGCGTCCGAGCTCCGCATTACCCGTCTCCTGCCTTGCCGCAGCACGCACCGCGACCATCGCCTGCTACTGCCGGTGTTGTCGTCGTCGCGCATCGCTCCTGAAGCCCCACGCTCAACGCACCACGCCTCTGCTCTGCTCTGCTCCGTCCGCACGCACCCCCTGACCACCCCGCACTGTGGCTGGACCATCCCCTCTGGCCGCCTCGCCCTCCGCGCGCCCCTGCTCTCCGCGTCGCACTCGTCGCTGTGGCCTCCCGCCTGCGCTCGGCCATCGTCGTATGCGACTGCGCCCCGCTAACTGCGCACGCACCCTCGCCTCGCGCTGTTGCACCTCTCCGCCGGCCTGCTGCTGCACCACCTTGCCCTGCGCGCGCACGCATGCCCTCGTCGGCCCGCCAACCGCGCTCCACTACCAACGTGGCATGCGCCCGTCCGTGCGGCCCCACTCCGGCGTCCCCTCGCTCGCGTGCGTGGCCGCCCCGCTGCTCGCCTCCTCTGCTACCGTCGCGCGCCTCGCGTTTGCCCTGCCTAGACCACGGCCCCGGCCGGGCCCATGCCAGCCGGCTGCATCGGCCGTGCCTGCTCCCCCCCCCCCGCTCCGACCTCGCCTCGCTACCGGGCGGGTGACGGCTCCGCCCGCATCGCCCGTTCGGGCTGCGTCTAGGCGCCCGTTAACCGCCCGCCCCGTTAAGGCCTTCGGCCCAATGACAAACGGGGCCCACACCCAGAATGTTTATTAAAAAATAATTAAAAATTAATTAACTTAATTAATTCTGTTTATATAACTAATTAAACTTAATTAGCCTCCTAACTAATATAACTAACTGCTAATTAGTTAGTAGTCTATGATAGCTGGGACCCACACGTCAGTTTGACCCAGTCAACGCCCTGTTGACTGCTGACATCATGCTGACCTCATGATGACATCAGCATACATTATTCTGGATAATGTTGATTTAAAATAATTAAATAAATTCTAAAAATGATTAAATCTTTTAAAATTAATATAAAATAAACCGTAGCTCGGATGGAAAAACTTTGTACATGAAAGTTGCTCAGAACGACGAGACGAATCCGGATACGCAACCCGTTCATCCGCCACACATCCCTAGCATAGCGAACACGTAACTTTCCCCCTCTGGTTCATCTATCTGAAAACGTGAAACACCGGGGATACTTTCCCGGATGTTTTCCCCCTTCACCGGTATCACCTTCTGCTGCGTTAGGGCACACCTAGCACCGCTCATTATCATGTCATGCATCGATATGCATATGTTTGCATTGTTTTCATTGTTTCTTCCCCCTCTTCTATCTGGTAGACTACGAGGCTGACGCCACTACTGGTGCCCCGATCGACTATGTTGTTGACGACCCCTCCTTGCCAGAGCAATCAGGCAAGCCCCCCCTTGATCACCAGATATCGCCTATTCTTCTCTCTACTGCTTGCATTAGAGTAGTGTAGCATGTTACTACTTTCCATTAATCCTATCCTGATGCATAGCCTGTCTTTGCTACTACAATTGTTACCATTACCTACAATCCTAAATGCTTAGTATAGGATGCTAGTATTCCATCAGTGGCCCTACATTCTTGTTCGTCTGACATGCTATACTATCGGGCCATGATCACTCGGGAGGTGATCACGGATATATACCTATATGCATAATATATGATACCTGTGGTGACTAAAGTCGGGTCGGCTCGTAGAGTACCCGCGAGTGATTCATGGATTGGGACCGAAAGGACGTTTGTCCCGACGGCCCTCTAAGTGGACCTTTGTGGCGGACCGACAGGGCAGGTTGAGACCACCTAGGAGAGAGGTGGGCCTGGTGAAGGAAATATGCCCTAGAGGCAATAATAAAGTTATTATATATTTTCTTATATCATGATAAATGTTTATTATTCATGCTAGAATTGTATTAACCGGAAACTTAGTACATGTGTGAATACATTGACAAATAGAGTGTCACTAGTATGCCTCTACTTGACTAGCTCGTTGAATCAAAGATGGTTAAGTTTCCTAGCCATAGACATGAGTTGTCATTTGATTAACGGTATCACATCATTAGAGAATGATGTGATTGACTTGACCCATTCCGTTAGCTTAGCACGATGATCATTTAGTTTGTTGGTATTGCTTTCTTCATGACTTATACATGTTCCTATGACTATGAGATTATGCAACTCCCGAGTACCGGAGGAACACTTTGTGTGCTACCAAATGTCACAACGTAACTGGGTGATCATAAACGGGCTCTACACGTGTCTCCGATGGTGCTTGTTGAGTTGGCATAAATCGAGACTAGGATTTGCCACTCTGATTGTCAAAGAGGTATCTCTAGGCCCACTCGGTAATGCACATCACTATAAGCCTTGCAAGCATTGTAACTAATGAGTTAGTTGCGGGATGATGCATTACAGAACGAGTAAAGAGACTTGCTGGTAACGTGATTGAACTAGGTATTGAGATAACGACGATCGAATCTCGGGCAAGTAACATACCGATGACAAAGGGAACAACGTATGTTGTTATGCGGGTTGACCGATAAAGAACTTCATAGAATATGTGGGAGCCAATAGGAAAATCCAGGTTCCGCTATTGGTTATTGACCGGAGACGTGTCTCGGTCATGTCTACATAGTTCTCGAACTCGTAGGGTCCGCACGCTTAAAGTTCGGTGACGATCGGTGTTATGAGTTTTTGTGTTTTGATGTACCTAAGGTAGTTCGGAGTCCCGGATATGATCACGGACATGACAAGGAGTCTCGAAATGGTCGAGACGTAAAGTTCAATATATTGGACGACTATATTCGGACACCGAAAGTGTTCCGGGTGATTTCGGAGAAAACCGGAGTGCTGGAGGGTTACCGGACCCCCCCCCCCCCCCGGGAAAATAATGGGCCTTATGGTCCTTAGTGGAGAGAGAGAGGGCTTTCCTAGGGCAGGCCGCACGCCCCTCCCCCTCTGGTCCGAATTGGACTAGGAGAGGGGGCGGCACCCTCCTTTCCTTCTCCCACTACTAGGAAAAGGGCTACTAATGGCGCACCAGTTTTGCCTACTAATGGCGCATCACTGGTGCGCCATTAGTATCACGCCACTAGTATTTTTTACTAATGGCGCACCACTGGTGTGCCATTAGTATCTGGTATACTAATGGCGCACCAGTGGTGCACCATTAGTATAGGCCATGGTGCGCCATTAGTATAGGCCACTGGTGCGCCATTAGTATAGGCCACGGTGCGCCATTAGTATTTTTGAATTTTGAAGGCGGAAAAATAGTAGTGGCGCACCGTCTAACCCCCGCCGTGCGCCATTGCTATTTTTGAATTTTGAATTTGGATCTGGATCGTGATTTTTTGCCCATTTTTTGCTCATTTTTTTGCTCGTTTTTTGGCACGATATTATTTCAAATTTTTTTCCTGTTTTTGGATCTTGTACATTCTTTTGCCAGGTTCTTTTGCCGGAGAGGAGTTCGCCAGAGAGGAGGAGGAGGAGGTCACCGGAGAGGCGCTCGCCTACATCGCCGGAGAGGAGGAGGAGGTCGCCGGAGAGCAGTTCACCGAAGCATCGGAGAGGAGGAAGGAGAAACCATGAGGGAATGGGAGGAGAGGAGGGAGGAGGAGCTCACCGGAGAGGAGGGAGGAGGAGTTCACCGGAGAGGAGGGAGGAGAAACTGTGAGGGGAGGGGAGGGGAGGAGAGGAGGGAGGAGGAGGTCGCTGGAGAGGAGGAGGAGGTCACCGGAGAGGAGGAGGAGGAGGTCGCCGGAGAGGAGGAGGGTAGTATGGTGGAGAGAAGGGAAGATGGAGTGGAGGAGAGGAGGAGATGGAGTGGAGGAGAGGTGGAGTGGAGGAGAAGAATGAAGAGGTAAGGAGGAGAGGACCACGCCCAGCCATATATACGGCATAGTAATGGCGCACCGTGGGCAGGTGCGCCATTACTAACTTTTCTTTATTTTTTTGATTTATTTTGAATTTTGAAGGCAGGATGATACTAATGGCGCACCATGGGCAGGTGCGCCATTAGTAAGTTTGAATTTTTTTGCCTCTCCAGATCTTAAAAGCCCCGTATCTTTTTTCTGTTAGGTTTTTTCTGTTAGATGATTTTTCATATAAAAAAACTTTTTCATCCGAGTTCGTACGCAAAAGTTATGCCCATTTTTACAAATTCTCGAGAGATTTTGCAAAAAAGTCGAAAATTCATGTTTGTAAATTTTGCTAACAACTAGACCACATATCACATGGGAATCTTATTTTCTTTTATTTTTTGACATTTCTATCATTTTCTTTTATTTTTTTGAAACTGAAAAGGCGGTCCATGGGGGGGGGGTGCATTCGGGCGAATGTTTGGGCCAAGTTACTAATGGCGCACCGTGGCATGGTGCGCCATTACTAGTTCAACTAGTAATGGCGCACCACTCCCACGGTGCGCCATTAGTAGTTTTAAAAAAAATTAAAAAAATTACTAATGGCGCACCGTGGATGTGGTGCGCCATTACTAGTTCAACTAGTAATGGCGCACCGTGGATGTGGTGCGCCATTACTAGTTCAACTAGTAATGGCGCACCACTCCCACGGTGCGCCATTAGTAGTTTTGAAAAAATTTAAAAAAAATTTACTAATGGCGCACCGTGGATGTGGTGCGCCATTAGTATTTGCACACTAATGGCGCACCAACACATGGTGCGCCATTAGTATATAGTAATGGCGCACCACATGTCTGGTGCGCCATTAGTGTCAATTTCATCTATAGCCATTTTCCTAGTAGTGTCCCTCTCCCCCTTCCTTTCCCCCTCCTAGTAGGAGTAGGAAAGAGGGGAGTCCTACTCCTACTAGGAGGAGGACTCCTCCTCCTGGCGCGCCATAGAGGGTCGTCCGGCCTCCCCCTTGCTCCTTTATATATGGGGGCAAAGGGGCACCTCTAGGGACACAAGTTGATCATTGATCCCTTAGCCGTGTGCGGTGCCCCCTTCCACCATAATCCACCTCGATCATATCGTATCGATGCTTAGGCGAAGCCCTGCGTCGGTAGCAACATCATCACCGTCAACACGCCATCGTGTTGACGGAACTCTCCTGTGAAGCTCTATTGGATCGGAGTTCTTGGGACGTCATCGAGCTGAACGTGTGCTGAACTCGGAGGTGCCGTGTGTTCGGTACTTGGATCGGTCGGATCATGAATACGTTCGACTACATCAACCGCGTTCTCATAACACTTCCGCTTACGGTCTACGAGGGTACATGGACGATACTCTCCCCTCGTGTTGCTATGCATCACTATGATCTTGTGTTTGCGTAGGAAAATTTTGAAATTACTATGTTCCCCAACGGTGGCATCCGAGCCAGGTTTATGCGTAGATGTTATATGCACGAGTAGAACACAAGTGAGTTGTGGACGATACAAGTCATACTGCTTACCAGCATGTCACACTTTGGTTCAGCGGTATTGTTGGATGAAGCGGCCCGGACCGACATTACGCGTACGCTTACGCGAGACTGGTTCTACCGACGTGCTTTGCACACAGGTGGCTGGCGGGTGTCAGTTTCTCCAACTTTAGTTGAATCGAGTGTGGCTATGCCCGGTCCTTGAGAAGGTTAAAACAGCACCAACTTGACAAACTATCGTTGTGGTTTTGATGTGTAGGTAAGAACGGTTCTTGCTCAGCCCATAGCAGCCACGTAAAACTTGCAACAACAAAGTAGAAGACGTCTAACTTGTTTTTGCAGGGCATGTTGTGATGTGATATGGTCAAGACGTGATGAGATATAAATTGTTGTATGAGATGATCATGTTTTGTTAAAGTTGTCGACAACTGGAAGAAGCCTTATGGTTTCTCTTCATTGCATAAGATGCAAGTGCCATGTAATTGCTTTACTTTATCGCTATGCGATAGCAATAGTTGCAAAAAGCAATAGTTGGCGAGACGACCATGTGACGACACATCGATAGAGATCAAGATAATGGAGATCATGGTGTCATACCGGTAACGATAGAGATCATGACGGTACTTTGGAGATGGAGATCAAAGGCGCAAGATGATCATGGCCATATCATGTCACATATTTTGATTGCATGTGATGTTTATCCTTTATGCATCTTATTCTGCTTGATTGACGGTAGCATTATAAGATGATCTCTCACTAAATTTCAAGGTATAAGTGTTCTCCCTGAGTATGCACCGTTGCGACAGTTCTTCGTGTTGAGACACCATGTGATGATCGGGTGTGATAAGCTCTACGTTCACATACAACGGGTGCAAGCCAGTTTTGCACATGCAGAATACTCGGGTTAAACTTGACAAGCCTAGCATATGCAGATATGGCCTCGGAACACTGGAGACCGAAAGGTCGAGCGTGAATCATATAGTAGATATGATCATCATAGTGATGTTCACCATTGAAAACTACTCCATCTCACGTGATGATCGGAAATGGTTTAGTTGATTTGTATCACGTGATCATTTAGATGACTTGAGGGATGTCTATCTAAGTGGGAGTTCTTAAGTAATATGATTAATTGAACTTTAAATTTATCATGAACTTAGTCCTGATAGTATTTGCATATCTATGTTGTAGATCAATTGCTCGCGTATAGCTTCCCCGTTTTATTTATGATATGTTCCTAGAGAAAACTATATTGAAAGATGATAATAGCAATGATGCGGACTAGGTCAGTGATCTGAGGATTATCCTCATTGCTGCACAGAAAAATTATGTCCTTGATGCACAGCTAATTGATGGACCTATTGCAGGAGCACATGCAGACGTTATGAACGTTTGGCAAAGCTCGGTATGATGACTACTTGATAGTTTAGTGCACCATGCTTTACGGCTTAGAACCGGGACTTCAAAAATGTTTTGAATTCCACGGAGCATATAAGATGTTCCAAGAGTTGAAATTAGTATTTCAGACTCATGCCCATGTCGAAAGGTATGAGACCTTTGACAAGCACTTTGCCTACAAGATGGAGGAGAATAGCTCAGCTATTGAGCATGTGCTCAGAATGTCTGAGTACTACAATTACTTGAATCAAGTGGGAGTTAATCTTCCAGATAAGATAGTGATTGACAGAGTTCTCTAGTCACTATCACCAAGTTACTGGAACTTCGTGATGAACTATAATATGCAAGGGATAACGGAAATGATTCCCAAGCTCTCCGTGATGCTGAAATCGATTGTAGGATCAAAAGTATGTCTAGAGGGGGGGTGATTAGAATACTTGACCAAATAAAAGCTTATCCTTTTCCCGATTTTAGTTCTTGGCAGATTTTAGCAACTTTGGACAAGTCAAGCAATCTTAACACAATTCAAGCAGGCAT